>NC_065922.1:65781582-66081582 GCF_024586455.1 Bactrocera neohumeralis
AGATTTGCGACACGCGTTTCTTTTTCTATTCCATAAAAAATATATTTACATAACCTCAAACTGCGCAAATGGTACGTATAAAATACTGTTTTATGACATTACAGTTATTTGTGGTGTTAGGTAACGCGCCAAACAAGAATAAAAATATTTCATAGTCTGCGTGGCAAACATGTTGCAATTTGCATAGCATTGCCAATTTTTCACAGCAACAATGCCAGTAAAAATACAATAAATATTGTTTAAGAATTCCCATATATTTCGCTCGCGCTAAATTCTAAACACTTTCTGCAGCTACGCCGTTCCACTTGTTCAATTGTATGCCGTTCCACTTGTTCAGTTGTATGCCGTTCCACTTGTTCAATTGTATGCATGTATCGTTATATACCCAGCAATTTGAATGACATAGCAGCATGCCCTGCGCTCGTATATTGACCATTCGCTCACGTGCGAAAAACTGCTAGCAAAATTTATTGTTCAATTTATTTATTTGTCAAATGGTGAGAAAATTTACCGGATGCAACATTGGCAGCAATTGAAGGCGTGTCGAAAAAAGGTTGCGCAGCACAAACTAGATTTACATACCCAGCTACAATGGCAAATGATGCAAAAATCTGTAGCAGACATAAAAATTTCGGGTCAGAAATTTTCACTCCGATTTTTTTTTTTTTGTTTTGCAAACAGAGTTGAAGAAAGTAAGGTAACGGTAATGGTAATGGTAAAACGGAAGTGGCCATGGACTAAGGAAAACAGCAAGTTCGAGAGTTTTTCTTCGATATTTATTTATGTTTTCCTTTTAGCTTTCAACGCATACTTTGCTCCTTTGATGCCATTGATTGTTTGTGTACGTAAAGTTTCCGTTTTCGGTTGAAATCAGCAAAGTTCGGTACAAATTTATACACAAATACGTGAAAAAATGCGCCTGCAAAAGGTTTTGGCAAATTGCAAATAATGTCGGCAACCAAATATTGAGCTACGAAAGCAAGCAAAAAGCTCCGTAGAAATACCTAAAAGCAAACGGTCGGCAAAAGCGAGGAAGTGAAATGTTGCGGAGTTACAGCTGTTAATAATTTATTGTTTTTCATTTGTGCAGACAGGTTTTTATACAGAAATTCCAAGGAGTTGCAGCGAAGGCATAAATATTATCTAAATATTGAAAGTTTCTAGTTTGAAATTGCTTTTCTATTTAAGTTTTGATATAAACTAATTTTTAGAGCACCTATGTAAGTCAAGCAGGCACGCAAAGATTCAGAAGAGGAATATATTTTCCCACATAAGGCGTCAGTTTAGTCCTATGGTATGCCGTAATTTCTGCTACACAGAAGATAATAATAAGCCATTTTAATGAGACAATACTAATAGGTTGTCAAAAAAGTCTTGCGGTATTTTCGCTAGTTGTCGCTGAAGGCGCGTAGTTCTAGTTTTATTCGTCGCATCGGGTCATGCTATACCTTTTTGGAAAGCTCATTTCACGCGCTAACATGTGTTTGATTGATTGTCGTTTCTTTTAAGTCGTTCGTGAGTTATAGCGTCGCAAACATGGAGCAAAATAAAGAGAAAATACGGCATATTTTACAGTACTACTACGATAAAGGCAAAAATACAACTCAAGCCGCCAATAAAATTTGTGCAGTTTATGGACCTGATACAGTTTCCATTTCCATCGCACAACGATGGTTTCAACGTTTTCGTTCTGGTGTAGAGGTGGTCGAAGATGCGCCACGCTCCGGAAGGCCTGTCGTCGAAAATTGCGATAAAATCGCTGAATTGGTCGAAAGAGACCGGCATAGTAGCAGCCGTAGCATCGGTCAAGAGCTGGGCATGAGTCATCAAAAATTCATTTCAATTTCAATAAAAAAAAATTCAATAAAACACCGCAAGACTTTTTTGATAACCCATTATTATTTATATTCAAATTGGCTTGTAATAATAAACGGATTTTCTCCAAAACAGCGTTTGCAATTTCTACAATTTTATTGCCAAAGTAATGGTTCGCTTTGCGTTCAATATTCTTTCGACGTAATCTACCAGCAGAGTCGGTAATTTGGAATCATTGACCCTACTATCGGGTGATTTTTTTGAGGTTAGGATTTTCACGCAAAACGTGGGACCAGAGACATGGTGTCAAAGAGAAACAGTATGCTTTGACATTTCATTATGAATAGACTTACTAACGTGCAACGCTTGCAAATCATTGAATGTTATTACCAAAATAAGTGTTCGGTTCGAGATGTGTTTCGCGCTTTACGTCCGATTTATGGTCTACATAATCACTTGGTCGATTAATGCGATTGTGACCAAGTTTCGCACTCAGTTTACTTTATTGGACATTAAACCAACCACACGAATGCGTACAGTGCGTACAGAAGAGAATATTGCGTCTGTTTCTGAGAGTGTGGCTGAAGACCGTGAAATGTCGATTCGTCGCCGTTCGAAGCAATTGGGTTTGTGTTATTCGACCACATGGAAGATTTTACGCAAAGATGGAACATTGGACCGTATTTTTTCAAAGATGCTGTTGGACGCAACGTTACGGTGAATGGCGATCGCTATCGTTCGATGCTAACAAACTTTTTGTTGCCAAAAATGGAAGAACTGAACTTGGTTGACATGTGGTTTCAACAAGATGGCGCTACATGCCACACAGCTCGCGATTCTATGGCCATTTTGAATTTATTCGGAGAAATTCATCTCTTGGACCCGTAAGTTGGTAACCAAGATCATCGATTTAACGCCTTTAGACTATTTTTTGTGGGGCTACGTTCTAAAGTTGATTCCTTTGGAAGACAACAGCAAACATGTGGCACGTTCGAAAAATGAAAATTTTGTTTTCAAATTATCTTCAAAAAAGTAAAGCGATGAGATTTTGCAAATTTTATGCGTTTTTTTTTAAAAAAAGTTTCAATTTTAAAGTTAAATAGGGTACATTAATAAGACAAAACAATCACATTTGAAGTGATGATAATCCACAAGTATTCGTTGAGACGTTATTGAGGTTCTCTCAAAAAGTATTCGCAATTTGATTTTCCTTAAGCAAGTGCTCATTTATTCATAAATATCTATTTTGCCCAATATAAAGTAATCACCGCCAGCTATATTGCACTTCTGCCAGCGTTTTCTTCAAACCTCAAAGCACATAAAGGTAACTTTTTGCGTTCTTGTTTAGCTCCTCCTTCGTAGCCCAGTGTCATTCTTTTCCATTCACTTTTGGAAAAAAAGAAACAGTAACAGTGGCCAGGTCTGCGTAATACGGAGGCTTCCAGCACAATTAAGGGGGTATTCTGGGTAGAAGCATGAATTTCAGGTAATTTTTAAAGTGTCGTCAAGACAATTAATATTTTTGCTATTCATTTCTTTATTAGTTATTTGTTAATATTAGAAGAGTACAGAAAAAAATTAAAAACTAAAAAAAGTAAAAAATTTCAAAAATTATGAGCTGACGAAGGGGGGGGGGGGGGTCTCTAAAAATTTCCACGTGACCATACACATGATTTCAACCCTCCTAGTTATCTGAAACCAAAAAAAAAAAAAGATTATTAATCTAGAATAATGTCGCAATGGCCGGAACTATGGATCGCGTAAAGTCTTTTGTTCGATTAGTTCCGGCCAAACCAGTTAGGATGTCGGGTCAGAAAAATGCCTATATCACCGAAAATAATTGGAATTTCGAAAAATCCTCTTGTACACATATTCTTGAATAGTTAAACTTTGAAAATATAAAAAAACAAATTTCGATTTTTTTAAATTTCTAGACCAGAATACCCCCTTAATGCGTTGGTTTTGGCCAAATATTCACGCACAAGCAACAATGCCTGTACAGGGGCATTATCATGTTGCAAAATCCAATTTTTGTGCTTTTAAAAATCCGGGCATTTTCAACGGGTTGCTTAGCATAACTTCCAGGTAATTCTTTTTATTGACCGTACGATCTTTTGGCAAGAGCGTGCATCATGCACGGCTCCCCTGCAATCGATATTAACTGTTGGCAAAACCTTCACATTCGACTTTACTTGGCGTCTGGCGTCTCATGCTCTTCATTGCTCACA
This sequence comes from Bactrocera neohumeralis, assembly GCF_024586455.1. NCBI lineage: Eukaryota > Metazoa > Arthropoda > Insecta > Diptera > Tephritidae > Bactrocera > Bactrocera neohumeralis. Next base: position 65,785,626 of record NC_065922.1, read on the forward strand.
TCTTCCCGATCCTCTTAAAACATTTTGTACCACGTATAATCGTTGCTTTTGTCCAATGTAGCTTCATCTTATGTCTCAGTCGACGTTCGGTTCAAACAAAATGCTTCAACTAAACATTATGTGGACAATCTTTGGTTCCGATAAGACGTCGTCGACGTAATCTGACGCTCTCGTGAGGTTGTCGTCTATAATCTATTTGGCAACAAATGTGACAGCTGACGGTGGCTTGTTTTATGAAGAGATCACCTATAGGTCAAAAGATAGTTTGATGGACTTTTTTAACTTGAATAATGAGCTCATATAGAAGGGTAGTTGAAAAAAACAAGAAAACTGTCATCACGTATGACCGAAGGTGTTAAATATTTTATGATTTACTCGTAGTACTCAAACCGGAACTTCTCCTCATGGAAAAAATCTATCTATTCCACTATAGTTTGACACTACTCTTAACTCCAATATCGACAAAGGTGTAGTTAGTTGATAATTTTACACATTAAAAGTGCCTATGCTCTCTCTCCCTTTCTTCTTTTGTCTCTTCTCAAAAACCAACCCGATAGTTTTCGAATAAAATATCTTTAAATCTTTCTAGATGAATGGACGATTTACAAGAGAGGAAGCATGTTCACATTTTTATATCAGAGTTGCCAATTCTTATTTAGATATTTGATACAATTTTTAAGAATATATCAATGTGAGGCCAGAAAGTTTGTCCTTTATTAAGTTCAAATCTCTCAGTGTTCAAAATTAAAGATCTAACGTCTAGTTTGCTTTCATATGTCTGCACTAAAATCCCACAGCATACTTCCTTTCCTGAAATGCAGCGCGACAACCGTTTTACTACTTGCATACTATTTAGTTTTTTTTATGTTTTTTTACAGCACACTAAACATTAATCATTGCTTTCTAAGCGCCATGCAACAACAATAGAAAAACGTTTCGTCTAAATGCCATAAATAAATCTTGACAGCGCTTGTACACCTAACAATAAGTGTCGCCCTCAAGTGTGCAATAAAAATTACGAACACACACACCCACATGCATACATACACACTTAAATACATGCACAATGTAAAGGGCTGCAAGCCTGCCATACATATGCAAATGCCAGTTGCATTAACAATTTCAAGGGTTCAAAGGGCAGGCGAAGGTGGGGCCCTGGTGCGAAAGTGTTGTTGTTGGTGAAAATGTTATGCTGGTGCGCATTTTTGCAGCTATAAATTCCAACACAACACCAACGTGTTGGCAAATCGCAAGTCATGGGCTAAGCATGCCGCAACGATGCACTTGTAAACATGCCCTGTAGGAATTATTTTGATGTTGATAAATATTTGTGATAAGTGCCTTACCGCATGTTACCTCTTTAATATATCAAATAATTATATGTGTCATATAAGGGCTTGAACTCGATCTGCCAGTTTATAAAAAAGCTATATGGAATAGTAGTCCGAAATCGGTGGTTCCGAAAAATGAGCAGCTTCTTGGTGAGAAAAGCAGGTGTGCAAAATCTTATTGTATTACCTCCAAAACTGAATAACTCGTTCGCATATATAGTATATAAACCGATCGACTCAGCTCGTCTCAGTGACCTTTTATATATTTCCAAATACTTTATAGGGTCTAGGACGTTTCCTTTCGGGTATTACAGGTTTTATAGAAACGTACCCTGAGCAAGGTTTAAAGATTGATATTTTCCTAAACATTAGTAGCACAATGACTCGGAAACAAGAGACTTGTCTCATGCGAAAAATTAAAATTGTCTAATGATTTCTCCTGAATATCATTTAGACTTATAGAGTTTTCCACGAACTTATTTCTTTAACAGTATCTGCTTGGATATTTTAGACGAAAGAGAAATTACGTCTGCTGGAAAAAAATTCAGGAACCTTAAATAAAAGCATCCTTATGTTAACGATATCTGAAACTTACCACAACACCTTGATATTGCATCACTCACAAATTGTCAGTCAACAAATTCGGTAGCTTCTGCCCGAGTATGATGTCCTGAGTGACATACCACCACATATAGGGTCCACGCTTTTGTTCGAGAATAGGAAAAAATAGGCAGATGTATATTACTCCCGCGATCTAGACACCATTTTTTGTACAATCACAGTAAAATCGTCCATTAATTGAACTCCACAATAGATCACATCAATAACTATTCTCTAACTTCTTCAGAGGCTGGAGAAATCGGTATAAGAAGAGTTAATCTCCACTAATCATCTTTAGTCGTCTTTAAATATGAGTTGAGATTATATACTCATATTTAAAAGGCTTAAAGGTAATTGAAAATGGGTATGTAAACAAGAAAACTTGCCGCATTTAAGACGAAGAGCAACTTTTCATTCAGAAAACTAACGGTTTGGAGTGGTTTGTAGGGCGGTGGAATCATAGCGGCATGATAACCGACTATTAGATGCCTGAAATTGAAGTTTGTGTACATGTAAATATATTGAGAGAACACTTCGGTAAGCAGATAGTTTCACATTTTGGGCTGGTGGATTGGTCACCAAGATCGCGTGATAACACACCGTTAGAACATTTTCCTATGGAGATATGTAAAGTTTTACGTATGTATATGCGCACAATCCCGCTTCGATTCAGGCCTTGGAGCAAAACATCACAGTTATCATTCGCCAGTTACCAGTCGAAATGATCGAAAATTTACTCAACGGATGGACCATCTGAGACGTAGCCGCAGCCAACATTTAAAAGAGATAATCTTCAAAAAATAAATGCCAACGAATTTTCTTTCGAATGATATTTGAAGTTTCTGTGTTTTTTCTTTAAACAAGTAGGAAAGTATTTTTTTGTACTCGCCTACGCAGTAGTAATCTGGAAACAACACATTGATTCCATCACCCAGCTTTGTACTAGAGTTTCATAGTTGCCTATGGCAATTTAACCTTTACAGCTTTCTACCGAAATCAGTTGTCAGAATTGAAATAAGAATGTAATTTCTTCTAAGTGTATCGAGCAATGTTTGAAACTTGTATCCAACGATGTGGTAGGTTATGTTAAAAGTCGTAAAGAAGATCACTAATATCCCCTTGTAAAATTGAAACACCGCTTCACTGTGAGACCAAACACTCCTTGAGTTGAATGATAACACTGCACTCCGGACTATAACGGGATGCTTTTTGAAGTCTCCTATCGAACATCTAGAAAGTGAGGCTCATAAGCTCCCAGTTAAGGCGCAGAATGGACGCCGCTACAAGCAGTCCCTGCAGTCACTTGTTTGAAGCGGAACCGCCTCTTAGGAGCATCACTCAACTAGGTCACTGCACCGACTGTCATTCACAGTGGCGCCGTAAACACCTTCACCGACTCACTCTCAGTGAATTGCGTACTTGAAGTCAAACCACCGCCCACTGAGCTCGAGTTGCCATGAGTATCGTGAGTGACCTTTGCCCTGCTTCGTTCTGGATACTGTAGCAGGTGAAATCCCTGCTTATCCAGAATCAAACCCGATATATCAAATTTATGTTCAGCATGACAACTTGGGGTACGAGTCCCTGCATGACTTTAACCATCTCTTTGCATGCCCAGCTAACCCTGCACATCTAACACCCCTCTCCCTATTGTCTGACACTGTCGAAACAGCTCTTTGCCTGGGCCTACCGTTGGATGACCACAATGAAAGCTTATTTGAACCTTACCACCCTAATGGGGGTTATATAACCGTTCCAAAAACAACAATAACATTCATATGTCGACAAAGCATTTAACTACCTACAAATCTATTGAGGCGGCTATTTTTGATTACGCCTAATACGTCTGGTCGAGAAGAAAGTTGTATCTTACTCGCCTTCTGCTATATCATAAAATTCTTCAGCACTTTCTTCAGTTTCCTCTTCGCTTCTCAAATCAAAACCTGTTCTATGTAAATTAAAGTAATCAGATAGCACGTGACAACATTTCTACTCGATTAAAAGCAACTTAAGTGCGATTTACTGAGCCCATACCCACAACCGAACAGGAAATGATTTATGCGCTTTCTGCAAGTAGGGAAAGGAGCAAAAAGCAATTGCCTCTTTGACAATGATTTACATGCATAGTCTGGAATGCGTTAGGCTACTTATTTGTTATTTATATAAGATGTAGTATGGGTACCCTTACAGCAAGGTATGAGCTGCCGTTGATGTGGTGTAGCCACTTATATTGGCCTTACTTACTAAATGAGTGCTGTCTAAGCCACACAATTTGTCGATGAATCAGACAGCTGCTCGTTTGTAAGTCAACACTGGTTAGAGAGCCGCCTGGCGTCTATGCATGCAGAGCTATGCCAATGTAACATTTCAGTACCCTGCCTGTTTATTTATAGAGTGAATTGTTGTTATTGTTTATGCAGCTAACAACAAAAGCCTGCATGTTGCAAGAATTGGTTTTGCCTCTGCACTAAAGCTATAGAAATACACATATAAATACTGAAATATCATAGTTTCAGTCCTTTGACAGGTTAGGCTACTCGGTCGCATAGTTCACAGAATGAGATGATGAATTATATGCTCTCAAAAGCAAAGTAGAATGTGCGTTGAGCGCCGCTCATTAACCATGCACGAGTCAATTTTCGAAGCAGTAAACAGTCAGTTTTTCAATGGGATGAGTAAAAGGACAAGACCAAGCGGTAACAATAGACGGTTATACTCAAAAGTCGTATTCTTGAAGCCTGAAAAATAAGGAACGGACTCAAGTGATTAGTAGTCAATGAAGCTACAAAATACTTAGTATTATAACTTATTTTTCAATTCATTGAATTCTTTTCCTAAGAAGTTTTTTTACTTTCGCTGGGTCCACAGCATTCATTGATGAAACCATACTCATATTCATTTGTACGTATCTGACTTCTTTCGGTGATTTTACTGATTTTTTGAATAAGAACCCATGTTCTCTTTATGTTTTTTCTCGTTGAGAGTCGCCATTTTAGCTTGCCTTCAAGGGGGTGTTCTCCCGGCTACCCAGAGAATATAGTCCAGTCATTTAAGCTTAAATTAGGTAAGAATCTCGGTGAACTTACTATAATGACTGGACTAATACTTGGTCTAAGACCGAAAGTCGCGGCCTGCTTGAGCCACATGTAAAAGAATCCTTTCTGGACACGCCCAAGTGAATTGCATGAACTTCTACACATGGCTCCATCTTTCATTTAGTACTTCCTTCCCTGGAAAAAAGAAATTTTGGTGATCGGTGGCGCCATTTTTTTCCATGTTATCCAAGTCCTTCCATTACAAATAAATTTTTCGAAAGTACATATAGTCTTAATGAGGTAATTTTTGGACTCGTTGGCTTCACACAAGCTCGGGATATAGTTTCTTAAGCAACAAGTTCCATCCACTCATTATGCCACTTCTATCTTTAAATAAAAACTCGCGGCTTGCTTAACTGTAGTGCAGGTTGCACCTCTACCAGATTCAAGCGGTATTTGTTTCATGGACTCTGGAGTATTCCTTGCTATAATAAGCAATGTTTAAGAGTTAAAACGAAATCAAAAACTCTCATCGTAAGCGGTCAAGGGAATCAGGGGAGAACGTTGGGTCTTCAGCATTCCAATATAAACTTTTGGAGGCCTCCTTCTAATCGCTGTCCAGTGCGGTCCAGCTTCTGAGGAGTTAGGAAATAAAGTTTGATATTAGAATACTTCCATTACGTAAAGAGTTAGGAGACTCGGATATCAGTCGTTCTAAGCGTACTTGCGATGTGGACTTCTAAGTCGTTCTAAGTGTACTTGCGATGTGGACTGTAGGGTTAAAACTAAAAACTGCACTGCTATGTGTTGTTTGAGAATGAAATGCACACACAACCAATCTGATTTGAACTTTAGTGAATGCTTCATCAAGCAATCTCCCTCAAGTTCAATGCTCTTGAAGTCTAAAACAAAGCAAAAGCTCACCACAAAGAAAAACAAAAAGCGGATATGACTTAAATGAGTAAGAAAATCAAAACAAGGAAGGACAACTTATATATATTTAACACAGTGTGACGTTTACGTGTCTCAGCGTTGCGCCAAACGGACGCAGCTTCCAGCGCCAATTATTAAAACTGGCGCGACAACTTGGCGGCAGACACCCAGCCATCAACGGCCATAACCCGGCTGTGAGATTCTGCAGTCGACTGCTAAAACGGCTAGTCTCCAGGCTTGAAATACATACATCAAGCACGATAAACGCAAATACTCGTACAAGACAAGTTTGTGTATGTGTGCGTAGGCAATAAGGACATGTTGTCAATCGGGTGCAGACTGGCGCCGCCTCTCGCAGGAGCATCTGTCGCTTTAACGAGTATGCGACGCTTCTACAACGTGACGCGGCTAACAATTGCTCTATTTGGCGCACGGTTGGGGGAACGCGTCAGTCAACTCTCGGTCTGTTATCGTTGTTTTCAGCTGATAACTTATACTTAGTGGTGGAAACCGGCGTATGGATGGCTACGTGTGGCACGCAGACGATATGCAACAATTGGATATTAGAATAGACGATGACGACATCGTCAGCCTTGTAGCCACTATTCATGGCAGCCACGATTTGCCAGCAAACACATGAGGTCAAATTATGCGGCTGCTTTGTTTTCGCAGGACAACGCCACGTTCATTGCACTCAAAGGCATGAAGAATTGTCTGAACGTGTTGCACGAGATTGCAAAGATTAACTTGAGTTATTTCTAATTTAAAACGCCTTTCAGCGATATTAAGTAGGGGAGATTATTTCGTAAATAGACATAGGAGTCACCTTTCCAGCGGTTTTAGTTTCATACCCGACAACCAGATTTTCGGGCAATGTTTTATGAACCACTCTACCGATGGCTTAAAGATTCAAACTTCATAAGTGTAAGTTTTCCAAGCCAACTGTAGGTTTATGAACGACTACTGGTCAAGGCTGAGAGAAGAAAGAACTTAATTTTCTGGCACAGAATAACCACTGACGTGAACTCAATTTTCCGAAAATCCCCAAGACCTTTGGCAACTATTAATGCTAGAAATTCTGGAAACTGTTGGCCCAAATATTTACGAATCAAAAAAGGTTGAAGATGCAACAGCGTTTCAAACTGAACATACTAGAGCTATTTAACTGGGGCTCTAGCTGAGAATTTGTTGTTCAAAGAATGTAGAATGCTATTTTCTCACACCTGTAGGTGTTCTAAAGTGATATGATGACATAGGATGAGAAAATCAAGCGATTAAAATATTTATTGTCGCATGTAACAGCTTTCAGCGTTTTGCGTCGGAGATATTTGCAACCTGCGCGCGAATATAACCGACATTAATTTGAAGGTTTGTGGTTAGAACATTTTATTTCGTATACTTCTTTTTTAATATACTGACATTATACTAGCCGCATTGCTTGCTTTATGGTGCATCAGTTGTTGGTTCATCAGTGGTTGGCGCATCAGTAGTTGCTGCATCAATCATGGTTCAACAGTTGTTGTTGTCTCAGTTGTTGTTGTTGTCAGCGGGTTTAATCTATCAGTAATTAGATTTATAGCAGTTTTGCTGATTACGGTTTCAAGGAAGAACCGATCGCAGTCGACGCCGTCTTCACATTTTGCAGGCAAAAGATCTTTGGCAACTTGTGTGGCTACATTGGAGACCAAGGTGGACACCTTATCCATCAGAGTTGCATGAATTGACTCCACAATACTTCTCATTGTGTCTGTCGCTGATTCGATAATACCTTCGTATTGTTTTCGTATGAAAGGTCTTCCGCTGACGCTTTGTATTTCGCCATTGATAAATAAGGCTGGAAAGAGAATATGTGAAATGTTTAGCTGTTTATATAAGTTATTTCAAAAAAGACGGTGAAGTGTATCGTGTTTTCAGCACCTCTGTTTTGCTGGAACAAATAAATCACAAAATGTTAAGAAAAAAAGTTTTTGAAAAATAATGTCTTTCTGTACCCATGTCAGTGGAAGCAATCCCAGCTGGGCTTCGCCAAAAACTAGCCAAACAACCAAGAAAGGCACAGCCGAGCCTAAAGACAGCGAGGAGACATGCTGTTAATCTTGCATCCAAAATACACATTATGCATGACACATTATATTAAGTACACATCGGTAGTTTCAGCAGATAACCTCCATAAATATGACAAAATGCCAGCTCCAATTGAAGCAAATAGTTGTCTTCCTTGCTTGGATGTCTGCTCCTTCTACTAGCAGCTATTCGCGTTCCTTAAAAAGGAATTAAAACTAAATTTATAAGCACGGAATCTCTTACTCTTTTCCCTTAAAGTTTGTGTCGTAGATACTCAATCGCGATGCAATTTTTACCTTCCGTCCAGATTCGTTTAAGTCCATTATTTCTTTTTAAATTCCTACTGTCCGTACCAACACTCATAACAAACAATAGTACTAGAAACAAACCATCACAAACTCCCTTACCTGAAAGTATTTTTGACACTTGTATGCCTACGCCGTAGTAACTCGTAAGGATATCGGTTCGAGGAATCCTTAAAATCGCTTTTGAAATACTAAAAACCTCAGTACCTACCGCACAAAACCAGCGACACGAATTTGGTTTTCGAGAGCATTTTCCAGCAATCAACGCTTCCAAACACTAACCGATACTACCCAAAGATGCTACTTCCTCATGGGCTTTTATAAGCCGAGTGATTGAGCTATATTTCTGAGGCCGTTTTAGAGAGCTGATATTTGAACACCACCTAGTTTGGTGAAATCTGTCTACTTTACTACGCAAGTTGACATTGCTGCGCTCAGAAGTGGAATTTTTTCAGTAAGGAATTTTCTCAGAAAAGAATTTCTCAATCGCTCAAAAGTTCTCTGAAAAACTGTACCCATACAATTCTAACAATAGCAATTCATAAGTGATCGCTATCTATTGTTAACTCATGAACGTGTAGCCGCATAGCTTAAAATTAGACGTGATGTCAGTAAAATTTTCAAACTTTAGGTAGCTGTAAAATAAATCAAAGGAAACCTGATTTAAATATATCATAATCAGATCCGACAACATATTGTAATTTTTATTTTTCTGTTTTTTAATCTTCTAATATTGGCAGGAAATTCCTATATAATATAAACTCTAAAGCATTGAGTCGGGCCAGTTGAGTCACTCAGGGTACAGTATTGAATAATCCGAGGACTTCGATATCCCTCTCTCTTTATCCGTCAAACAAACACAGCTAGCATCTTCCAAACGGTAGAAGAACTACACAGACAGCCAAGCGGCATTGCTAGCCTTGCCGTCGCCAATGAATAATTATCTTAATCTCACTGGCAGGTCAACTCCACTTGCCAATAATTTGGGTTCCTGGTCAAGGACCATTTTCGACAACGAAAAAACAGGCAAGTTGTCCAAGTCAGTTGTGTACTGGAAAGTAAAGGAATCAAGTAGAATTGTGCTATACGGTACCTATAAGTAGACGTATGTAGTTATTGTCCGATTCCACTCATTTTCACAATGTGACATAAGAATATAGGAAGAAAGCCACGTACTAAGTTTTGTCGAAATCGGTTTGGTCGAGTCCCGCGTTATGGGATTTCACCAAAAAGTGGGCGAGGCCAAGCCCATCGTCCAATTTTTACCCCGGCCCCTAAAAACCTTGTCATACTATCCCGGCGGCAAATTTTTTCGTTTCTGACGCATTTAGCTATTGGTTTATCGCGCTTTATGTCGTTTTGAAGAGTACCGTTATATGGGGAGTGTGCGTGGTTTTCATCCGATTTCACCCATTTTCACATTATCGGTAGAAGTGTTTGTAGTATTTGTGATGGGCGAATTTAGTTGTTTTAGCTTTCGTGGCTAAGGAGATATATACATTAAACTTATTAGAGAGAGGTTTCCGGTTAATGGCGATTTGTGGGCGTGGCAATGGTTCGATAATGCTTATTTACGAACACGTAATTTATGTACTAGGAAACCTGCAAACGAAGTTTCATCAAGATATCTCCATTTTTACTCAAGTTATGTACAGCTCGCACGGACGGACGGACGTACATACAGACAGTCAGCCGTATTTCAACTTTTCTCGTCACCCTCATCATTTATATGTAATAGGTTGTCAAAAAAGTCTTGCGGTATTTTCGCTAGTTGGCGCTGAAAGCGCGTAGTTCTAGTTTTATTCGTCGCATCGGGTCATGCTATACCTTTTTGGAAAGCTCATTTCACGCGCTAACACGTGTTTGATTGATTGTCGTTTCTTTTAAGTCGTTCGTGAGTTATAGCGTCGCAAACATGGAGCAAAATAAAGAGAAAATACGGCATATTTTACAATACTACTACGATAAAGGCAAAAATACAACTCAAGCCGCCAATAAAATTTGTGCAGTTTATGGACCCAATACAGTTTCCATTTCCACCGCACAACGATGGTTTCAACGTTTTCGTTCTGGTGTAGAGGTGGTCGAAGATGCGCCACGCTTCGGAAGGCCTGTCGTCGAAAATTGCGATAAAATCGCTGAATTGGTCGAAAGAGATCGGCATAGTAGTAGCCGTAGCATCGGTCAATAAAAAAAAAAATTCAATAAAAATACCGCAAGATTTTTTTGACAAGCCATTGTATAGTTCGTCGCTTAGTTTTAGCTGATAAGTGTTTTAAGGATTGGAAAAATCCTTACCATAAATGTATAACATGTGGTGGGGTTTATTTTGAAGGCGATAAAATAAATATTGATAAGAACTTAAATATCTTACGTTTTATGTATAATTTCCGTGTACTTTTCTGTCACAATGTATGATCATAAGATTTGTAGTTTATGGTTTATGAATTACAATTTGACTTAGCAAAGTTCTGCCGGGCTTGGGAGGTTTATGTGTTATGACTAAATCGCATAAAGTGACTGTGGAATTTAGAAAGGGCTTAGGTGATATTCAAGCTTAAATCAAAGGCCATTATCAACAAACGCGCTGCGAAACCCAAAAACTTCAAATTAATCGAAACAAAAAACAGCAAGTTTATTACATACGTATTTTAGTTATTTACTGTATATATATATATTTTAGATAACCCAGATATTAGCAGCACCACTCTTCAAACAAGAAACCAAATTGAATGAACATGTTCACGCTCTGTCAATTTTAATTTAACCTAGCCACAACCTGTAATCATTGTATCTATCAAGATAATCCCAATACTCCTGCACACGTTTAGAGCGAAGAGTTTGTGCATTTTTATTTGTCGTACTTTCAGAATTATCTGTTTCTTTTGCTGTTTCTGAACTTTCCCCAGGCTTAGTTGTTACAATCTCAGAGCTGTCATTGTTACTTTCATTACTTTTCTCCTCATCTTTTTTCGTCGGATTATTTATCACAGCCTTAACACGTTCCTTCTCATTTTCATCAGCAGCTGGTTTACCACTAAGTAAGCTTGCGATTAGTTCCTTAGCTAAATCCGATCCTATAACTAATGTTGTTTGTGGTTGATTTATTACTACTGAGATAGGATCCGATGGGCTCTTCGCTGGTTGTTCAAGCGCTTTTCCACTAACCCTTGGCATATTGCTGGCAAGCATTAGAACTGAAATCAAAGAATTTAGAAAACATATTTATTATAACTTTAGTGAGTTTTTTGCTGGTAATGGATAATATTCTAAAAAACATTCCTTATGCCTAGTGTCACCTTGAAAGAGATTTTGTACTACATGACCGCTGATAACTTGCTGGGTGTTTAAGCTTGTTGCAGAACGGTCCAAGCATCAGATTACAGTTCTTGTAAAACTTGTTCTTTTTATTTTAATTCACACTAACCAGAATACAATGTAATTTATTCCTCTTTATGCAACCATCCGTCCTATTAGTTGCCTTTTCTGATTCTAATTAATAGCAGTTAATTATTATACTCACCGGCAATAGTCAAAAGCAAACATATTGATCCCGGTAACATCTCCTTTGCCATTTCGTTAGTAGAAATCACGGATGTCTAACGTTCACAAGTTGACAGTCGCACGTTATCAAGTGGACTAATTTGTGAAGAAACTTATAAGAATACTTATGTGTTGAAAGAGTATTTCACTTGTATCTAAGTTTTGTTTTAACAATACCAAACCATAAATGATCTCCGCCTATTGTTGTCAAGAAACGTGTAGTCACATAACGAATATTTTTCATTGTGGAAAAAATGCTATAGGCGTGTTTATAACCAATAAGATAAATGAATAAATTTCCAAATCGATTTAATTAATTGAGAGGTTCATCGTATAGTGAGTTCTGAATTCTTCTTAAACTAATCTTGTTCTTCTTTATTGACATAGACAGCGGTTACGCGGTTATAGCGAAGTTTACAACAGCTAGTCGTTCTTCCTTTTCGCTGCTTGCCAACAATTTGGGATTCCACATTACAACGGACTGCAGGCCTTTCTCTTCCTCTGCTTCCCCCGGTGGGTACTGAGTCGAATTCTCTCAGAGCTGGAGGGTTTTCATCCATTCGGACGACATGACCCAACCAGCGCAGGTGCTGTTTCCTAATTCGCTGTACAATGTCAATAACTCATAAAACTTATCGTTCCATCGACTGCGGTATTCGCCGTGGCCAAGGCGCAAAGAACCTTAAGTTTTCCGCAGAACCTTTCTCTCGGATGCTCGTAACGTTCACTCGTCAGATGATGTCACTGTGTATGATGAGTCACTTGTAGAGCTTAGTCTTTGTTCGTCGTGAGGGCACTTTACTTCTCATTTGCCTACTCAGTCCGAAGTATCACCTGTTGGTAAGAGTTATTCTGCGTTGGATTTCGAAGCTGACGTTGTTGTTGGTGTTGATGCTGGTTCCAAGATAAACGAAATATCTACGACTTCGTAGTTATGACTGTCGACAGTGACGTGGCAGCCAAGTCGCGAGTGCGACGACTGTTTCTTTGATGACAGAAGATATTTCGTCTTGCCCTCGTTCACCACCAGACCCATTTGCTTCGCTTTCTTATCCATACTGTAGAAAGCAGAACTAAGGGCGCGGATATTGAGGGCAATGACATCAAAATCATCGGCGTATGCCAGCAGCTGTACACTCTTATAGAAGATTGTAACTGCTCCACTCATTTCTGCAGCTCGAATAATTTTTTCCAGCAGCAGATTGAAGAAGTCGCACGATAAGGAGTTGCCATGTCTAAAACCTTGTTTGGTATCGAACGGCTCGGAGAGGTGCTCTCCGATCCTGACGGAGCTTTTGGCGGGGATACCAAATTCAGATACAGCGGCATAAAGGCCAAGCGATAGGTTGAGTAAAAATTGAGACATCTTGATAAAACTCGGTGCACATGTTCCTTGGCAACCGAGCGAGGTTGGAATTGCGGTAGTGCGGAATCGAAACTTTGCCAACCCACAGTGAGATATAAACAAGTTTATTAGTTAGTAAGTATCCAAACGCAATATGGAGTGACTTTTTTTGTTCGGAAGTTTTAAAAAATTGGTTGTGACTCCACCCTCTAATAGGTTTGATGTACATATCTTTCAAACTCTACAGACAAAACACCCTAATTTATTCAGAACAATACTTTTCAGTATCCCCGCTGATTCGGTAAGAAAAAATGGAATTATAACCCCGCCCACTTCCCATATACCTGTTACATTGAAAATTTCTAAAGCCGCACTATAACTGCTCAAACCAGCAGATACCAAGTATACGAGCTCCAGCGCCATTGGATGGCTTTCTTTCTACCGAAATATCGATGAAGCTACATATGTAATATATTAATAAAATTCAGAGACAGTCTTTCAATGATAATACTGTACCCTTGTACCAAAAATGGAATGGAATTTGTTTAATATCTCCTCTAGCCGCCATATACCTACATATATGAGAAGTGGTCATACTATATATAGTACCCATAAGCCACTAAGCGGACTCTATAAAATATATATAAATTATATTTTCGTGGTTTCGCTCGCAATTTATTTTTTACTTAACATTTATAATTATATTAATTTTTTATAGATAACTTTTATTATATTAATTTTTTACAGATAACTTTTATTTTTATTATTTAAATTCTATGCGAACTCAACTCCTCTTTCTGATGGCCATTTTTATAATGATGGATCCATTAATTTTGAATTTGCTCGTTACCTTCTATCACATTATCCAACAACTGGCGCCAGTATTTTTCCAAATTATTAGTACCGTTATGAAATTAATGCCATTGTGCTGGACTCTTTCTGTTTACCAACTTGCAGTTGAGAAATGCGAAGGTCACAATCACCATTCACTTTGTGGTTGCTGCAGTTGCCGAGTTTGACAACCAAGCAGCAAAACTCTTACAATATCTCAGAAATAAGAAAATGAAGAATACAATAGATCTATCATAAGTGATCTCCAACAGCGTATGAAAATGGGTAGCAAAATCGATCTTCCAAAGTGATACCTTAACTGATATGTAAAAATGATCGCCATGAGGAGCTGAGATGATTTAGCCATGTCCGTCAACCGGTATATACGCGGCGTAGACCCTCAACTTTTAAGATATTAGTCCGAAATTGCGCAAATTTCCTTTCCTCCCAAATAAGCTGTTCTTTTGTTTGAATTGCTGATATTTGACGGCTGTCGTACAAAGTGAAAGCTTAAAATTAAGTTCTTACATGGAAGCGTTTTTTTTATTTGACGAGTTATCTTTCCGAAATGTGAGTATGGATTACTACTGGGCAATGCTAGAATACCCAAATATTTTTTGTAGAACGGATCACTATAATACATATATAGCTACCATACACTCTAAATGATCAAAAATCAAACTCAGCATTTTGTATACCCTTCTCTGTTGTAAGAAATGCACCTGTAAAGGTAATTATAGCTTCAGTGCAATTGATTTTTCTTGTTATTTACTAACCTTAGATAAAAATAAATCGTTTGTTGCTTTTTTGCTTAATTTATTTAACTACATCAGTTTTTTATAAGAGGTATCGTCTGGCACCTCTCGCGAATTATGCTTGTTTGTATGTATATTTCTATGCAATTTATAAGTAACTATAAGAATCACCATAATTAAAATAACTCGATTCCTCAGAGTCACACCAACTATCATCACACTGTACAGTATAACCACTGCCACTAAAGTAACTCGATTCCTCAGAGTCACACCAACTATCACAAAACAAGTCTTTATAATCACCAATACTGACATAACTAGCTTTTGTGGCATAAGAAGAAACATAATTTTGTATCGCGTTTGCAAGAACTTCATTGGTGTCTAAAGCAATAGGTGATGGATTCACTTCTAGACTCAATGGTCTCGACGATTGTGGTGTTAGCTTTTTAGGTGGCTTTCCATTAACTAGTACTATACTCGTACAGCCGACAAAGTGTAGAGCTGAAACGAAGAAAAAAGAAAAATGTATACGTTAGCAATGTAGTAGCAATGAGAAACTACTGTGTGTTATCCTTAATCTCTGAGTTATTCCTCGACCACTCCTTACACAGCAGCAGCTTTTGTGCCGTAACTCCACTGCACCAAAACACGACATCAACACACCGCAAAAACCTCTCATTAAACCTGTGACTCTGAATATCCCGTGCTGGCACAACAATCTTAACAAACTTGTCTTCCCTCTTTTATTAAGTGCCAACTAGCAGATGTTTTAAGTAATATTTATCGACATTTCGAGACTCTTCCGCTGGTAATAGTACAAATATTATACATAATAGTACAATAAATAATTGTACTCACCGACAGTTGTCAGACAGAAACATGTCAGCCTCGGCAACATCTTAAATTAAGTATATATCTTCTGCAAATGATTTCACAATAGCAGGCAGTTAGACAAAAAACTAGTAACGCTTATTGCGGTGACCTCAAGTTGACTGATTGGTGAGGGAGGAAAGGTTTTTGAAATTTATTTAACTCAGTTCGAAGAGTTTGTAAATTAACAATATCAAATCATAAATGCTCTGCGTCAATTTTTAACACAAGAAACGCGTAGTCGCATACTGTTTGGTTTAAATTGAGACGTGACATCAGTGAGATTTGCAAAACTGTTTAGTTAAGAATTTGAAAAAGTAAAAATACCTCTAAATTTTTTCTGTTGTAATCAACAAGGAATTTACGGTCACGAAAGCTGCTAAGATAGCTGATAATACAGGAAACTACGTAAAGAGCAACAATATATCCGTTGATATCCAAGTGGCAATTAAAGAAACACTCTCAGAGGAGCGCCAATATCATGTTCAAGGGAACGAATGGAGAACACGCATATTTTCTAAACATACTTGTAGTATCGCATTTCGCTATAGGACGGTTGTTGAGTCACAGGTCACAACTTACTGGTGTCGCATCGAGTCTTATCATTGCAAAGAACCTCCAGATCTATGAATGGCGTAACAGCCAGCTGGTATGTATAGTATAAACTAATTTAATGGCAGGAAAGACCTTGATATATTCAACTAGCTTAAAAGCAAGGCACTAGGACCACATCTAGTTCTTTGATATCTTGAATCCTCGCCTGAAAACGTGAGCAACGCTTGTAAAAGATGCGGTGGCCAACACGTGAGGAGCCTGGGGTTACGACTAAAAGAGAGTTTAAGGGTTCGCTGAAATCTAATTGCAGCGTATGTTCACCAGAAGTGCGGCTGCGAGCGAGCGTCGGTATTGAAAAGAGCGGCTCTCTATATAAATGTGTTTGGTACCCGCCACGTAGAAACCACGCCCAATGAAATGGAAACAACAACAAACGTAATAAGGCTATGATTTTAGGGCATGCAACAGGAATGTCCGGTTCTAAATTGGCAAGCATCCTTATGATGTTTACTAAAGCGGCTATATAAAGGAGCGGAAACTCGGTGGGGGATTCGTGGAGGGAGAACGACTCGGTTGTCGAATCCTGGCACTCACTCCGATCAATGAGCGTCTAGCCACAATCCGCATCAAAGCAATATTTCTCAACATAACACTGATTTGCGCCCACGCCTCGACGGAAAAGAAGCACGACTAAAGCTCGTTTATAACAACTGCCCCACGACGATGTAAAAATTGTGTTTGGTGATTTTAACATCAGGACGTGCAAAGAAGAAGGTAACTTTGGTACAACAGACGGAAAATTCAGTCTTCATTATGAAAAATCGCCAAATGGGCAGAGGCTGATCGACTTCGTAGGGGCCCAAGATAGGGTTGTCTGTAGTACTAGATTTCAGTACAAAAAAGCAGATCAATCATGTTGTGATGGATAAATGACAGGTCTCCAGTGTTTTAGATGTGCGTATGCTTTGAGCACATAACATCAAATCGGACCACTATCTTGTTGTAGCGAAGATACACAGCAAAGCACGACCGCCGGGAAGCTACGACGTCGAAAAGCTACTATCACAACCGACAGCGAAACGGTTTTCTACTCGACTTGCACTCCTGATCTCTGAGAGCACTCATCAGCAACTCGATATAAGAGAACTGTGGAACAGCTCATGCACGCAAAACCATTGGTTTTCGTAAAGTCGAAAAAACAGCTTGTAAGATGAGGACTACCAGGCCGCAGTGGAGAGAACACAGACAGCGAAAGCAGACCCCCCCTCGTGCGATCGAACACAACACGAGAGGGGTGATACCGAGAGTTGAAGAGGGAAAAGAGACGCATATGCAGACAAAAAGAAGAACTCACTTACAAATAAACTCAAGAGCTTTAAAGATTTTAGTTTTTTGAACAAATCCCATAAAGATTATGGATGGACTTGCGCGTGATTTGATTGCTTAAATTAAAGACTTTTAAATTATCGACAAGCACGCTTCATCATCCAGAAACTGAGCATCTTCTGAAATTCCGACAACCTTCACTGAATCTATATATATTGAAAAAAAAACTTAAATTTCGGCTGATCACGCGTGAACAGCTGTACAAATATACTTACTATATATCGGAGTAAGAATTTTTGACAGTTTCTACTTGATTTAATCGTATACTCAGTTTGCTTTGCCACTTCATAATGAATTTACTTTCCCTTACCTTTGTACTTACTTAATATTTTTTTGTTAAATTTATTTATATTCAACAGAATGGGAAAAACTAATACCAACTATAATTAAAATAACTCGAATTTGAAGAAGAATCCTTCGTTATCGTGCCAACAACAACGTTATTTATGATTACTTGACCATTGTCGTAGTTATTAATCACAATATTAGTATTAATATTAGTATTACTAGTCTCATCTTCCAGAATCAATCGATACGATGGCTTTTCTGTTTGAACTTCAATTGGATTTGCTCTAACTGTTAACATACTCGTAAAAGCGGCAAAAAATAGAGCTGAAACGAAGAAACATAATTTATTTGTTAGCATTATATTAGTAATGAGAAGCTATTGAGCTGCTAATCCTTAATCTCTGATTTATTTTTCGATCACTCAGCAGCAGCTTTTGTTCCGTAACTTAACTAAGACCCCTCCAAAACTCGACATCAACACCACAAACACTTCTTATTAAAACTGGGACTATAAATATCCAACGCTGTTACGAGAATCTATCTATCCCTTTTTTATTGAGTACCAACCAGCCGTTGTTTTAAGTAATATTTATCAACACATCGATGTTCTTCGCAGAAAGCCTTTAAATTTTTAGTCGTCCAATTTTTAAAGCTCATAAATTAACAATACCAATTCATAAATGTTTCGCGTATATTGTTAACTCAAGAAACTTGTAGTCGCACAGTGTTTGATTTGAAAGAGGAATTTTAACTGTTTAGTCATAAAATGAGACAAAAGAAACCGGATCTAAATAGATCATAACCAATAATTATTGCCGCATTTCCATTTGAAAGAGTAAAGAAACATCTTAAAGCCACATCTAGCTTAGCTTAAATAGTCGATACTAACAGGGATCGCACGTGGACAGCTTAGAACGCCGATCCGTTGTGGTACTTAGAACTACTGTATAACAGCTCATAAGACCCTTACACATCGACAAAACGCTATGTCTTCTGGATCACTGGAGGCAAAACTGCCGAAATGTTTTAACATCGCTCAGAAAGCAGTGACAACTGATGTCCGAGAATATTTTTGCCTAACCCTATGAATATGAATTGGAAAAAGTCCAGTAACTCATATTCCTAAGAACTCCCTTTCGGCGATTCCACTATAAACTCACACCCAAACAAAAACGATGCTGAAGTAACTTGATGCTATTGCTAGTGAGGGCTTTTGGATATTCTAAGCGGCTTTTTGTGTTGCTTTCTGTTGGCTATGATGAGTTAAGCGCCGTGTATACCTGTAGTTAATCTCAGCTTCTTAATGCTGTTTTTTGAATCCAATATGAAGGGCAAAGTTGTCTTACTATGTAAATGGAGGCTTGACATTAATGTGACATCTTGCTTTCATGGCTCCTGAATTTCGATTTGTATTAGCCTGGTTTTCCCGGACTTGAAAGGGTGTTCTGACTAAATCTCTTAAAGTTATTGTAGTAGTCCTGTGGTACTTAGAAAGAAGAAAGAACGCTCAAATTAAGCATAAATATATGATTCGAATTGCATATCGATCAATCTGGAGGAGTTGTTTTAAACAGCTGCTCTATATGGGTAACTACGTGTTAAATCATTGTCATTGGATACAACATATTTCTTTTCAATTTTGGACATACAAGCATAACTAAAACAAAATACAAATTCATAGAGCAAATTTTCTCAAAAATTGCTCAAATTTCGAAATTTATACGGTTAAGTGAAAGAGTTATAAAGGCTAAAAACGATTTTTCATTTGTCTAAAGGTGTGCACTCTCAAGTGTCTTGACCTCCCAAACACGGGACAATCAAGGAGTAAGAGAGTTGTTTCCACCTCATCTTCTTTCATACAGATTCTGTAGATGTCCCTGGTAGGATTCCAGGCTTCATTGCCAATATGGCAATGTCCTGTTAAAAGCCTCACAACAGGAGATAGGCTAGGCTTACTGAGGGCAAAAAGATCAATAGATTCTTCCGATCGATCTTGGGTCAAAGGCTTCTGTGAAGCTCAGCTATATAGTACCAGAACACAAGAGGATATGGTAGTACCGACACACTTCCATTTTACCGATAGCGTTTCTAGGGTGCCTTTTCTTGTTAGCTTATCAGCTTTGCAATTTCCTGCGATTCCGCTGTGGACAAGCACTCATACTAACCTTATCACAAAGACACTCGTTGCTATTGATAGCGAGGAGCAGCCTTGAACGCACTATTAATGAGTTCAAGGTTAGTATCGGCACTATGCTATCTGAGTAGATGGTAACTTCTCTGAAGGAGGCTGCACTCCAGAGCAGTGAATCTACTGCTACCTTAATATCTGCAACCTGGGCCTGGAAATAGTCAGGAAGTCTGAAGCTGCAGATGATAGAGAGCTCCTGACAGTAAGTTAAGCTTTGACCCTTCCATAAATAAGCACATTGCCTCGCTCCTAAAACGGCTTCTTCCCTCCCATAACTCCCGCGCCGGTAAACGGGTAGAGAAGGAGTCTCCAGAGTTCGGTTAGGCGACTCCATGAACCAAGTGATCCGATATGAAGTCAAAGTGAGTAAAGATTTCGTAGTCTGAAAGCAACTTTCGCAACCATACACCTTCAGACGTTGTCTACGGGCAATATGTGAAAGATGGCGTTAAGTTCCATGGTTGGAGTAGACCTTAGTGCACCACACATTTTCACGAGCAGCGCTCTTTGAACACTCTCGTCTACAGCAGTACAAGGCAACCCATACCTTTTTTGCTCTCTCTTTGATATTCGGCTTCCATGAAAGCTTCCTATCCGGCCAGGAGATCACATCACCAGTTCTATGTCGTTTGTTCTAGTGACGAAACACCAATAAAATTATTTATATATGTATATATGCGTCAGAAAGAATTGCAAATAATGTTGTACATATATATATTTCTGATTTTTTTTTATTAATTATACAATTTTGAAATCAATATTCATAGATTAGTGCTTTTTTTAATTATTGTGCTGTGGTACAAGATTTGTACAAAATTACATTTCTGGACAAAGCGTTATCTCTGAGCTCTCAGAAATTTGTAATTTTGCGAAAATCTTCAAGTTTCTTCTGATTCGGACACATCAGTAGTTTCAGCCATGCCACTATCTGTTAGCGATGAATCGCCATGTTCTGCAGACCCATCTAACACGTTTCCCGGCTTATTTTCAAGTTCTTTGCCAGTTTCGGAGGATGTTACCATTACAATGGTTCCATCCTGATTATGAAAAACCAGATCTTCTGCTTCTTGCATACTGCCTTCAAGAGGTTTTCCACTAATATTTGGAATTATGCTGGCAAAGAGTAGAACTGGAACAAACAAATTCAGAAAATTTATCTATTAGGTATTCTTTAACGCCTGTTTTGTGCCTAGTGACCCCTAAGACGAGAAATAGGACTACATGAGTACTAATGACTTGCTGTGAAGTCAATTTTTTTGTAGAGAGTTCTAAACATGAAAGTTCTTGCAAAACTTTTTTTCTCTATTTTACTTCGGGAATACCAGAACACAAAGTGTTATATCTTCAAGCACTCATCTGCCTTATCACTCGCCTTTTCAGGTAATAATTCATAACTGTAAATAATTGTACTCACCAGCTATATTCAGGGACAAAAATATTGATCCTCTTAGCATCTTGTTTCGCAAAAATTATAGAATTGTCGGATCTCTAATTTTGACGAGTTGTCGGTCTTACGAACTCAACGGCATTGATACGTAAAGATAAGTAGCAGACTATGTCTTATATATATTTCAGACGGTTCTGTGTATCTCCAAACAATTTCAACAATACTAATTCATAACCGATATGCGTCTATTATAAGTAAGTGTGTAGTCGCATAGCGAACATAATTTTGCAATGGGACCGCGAAACGTGATATACATAGCAACAAAAAACAGTATTCCGCGCGTTTCCTACGTACATACCTAACTCCCTACCAGTGGCGTAGCTAGGTAACCAAGGGCCCTGGAGCAAATTAAAAATGGGGCTCCACTGCCATGTAAACTGATTAGGTTTTATCAAATAGAAATATGAAATATACAAATACTTCCGTTAGATGGCATTCTAGCACACCATATTTGCACATTATTTCCTAACATAATTGTTGAACAGTCCATGCTTGAATTAATTGAGGTAAAAATAAGTGCTAAATATGAATAAATTGACGTGGAAACCTAGGCCCTTTTATATCTGAATATTTTCTTTGGAATTCGTCGCACTTTTGTAATAAAATTGCTTTATCTTCATGTAATAAAAATGTTGGTGTTGGAAAATCGAATATATGACAAACTGCACGCATATCAATAAAACGTGTATCTAATTGAGATATTACTGTGTCTAGTACATTATTGAAAATTTCAATTTTAAATATGTACATTTTCTCGGTTTGAAAATCGCTGATCAACAGTTAATTCATCAAAATGTTTTTTTTTTAACTTTTTTTTGCCTTTTTTCTAGAAAATGGGTATCAATACCATATTTTCTTGCAGTTTGCACTTTAATAATTCGAAACCATTTCTATAAATATGCAACTTTGCTTTGGTCTCTGCTAAAACCTTACTCGCCTCGCCCAAATTGTTGTCGCATTTTTGTAAAGCTTTGGATGCGTAATTGTTGTTGTTCAATACACTGTTCATGAATTTGCAAAGCAACATGAACTCGAAATTAAGCATTTTTGTTTTAAGCAGGGAGTCTTCACTATGCTCATCCTTGTTAGCACGCTTTAGAACTATTTCCGATAATGCTTTGATAATATCAAAATAACGAGGTTGTATTGCAGATATTATATCGATCCCAATGAAACAACTAGTCGGATTAAGTTTTCAAACAGTAGTGTCCGATTCGCCAGTGATTTTTGACAGCAGATTCCAACGTTTGATGCTGTTTCCGAAAAAGTTATATAAATCTTGTAATCCTGTGAAAAAATTTGTATTTCCACACAACCGCCAACGGCATCATTTATCACCATATTTAAATTATTAGTGGCACAATGTACGCACTCTGCGTTTGGCTGAATATCCTTAATATGTTTTTGTACACCATTATAGACACACTGACTCTATCATAGCCTTGCCCCACACAATTTTTAAGTCAATATTTTTGTCGAATAAAAATTATGTTGTCACTTGCTTGACTAAATCTACTGCGCCATGTTTGAAGCCTAGCAACACTTCCTTTATTTCCATATCAATTCGCAATTACTGCATACCTCACAACAGTACTTAGCTGATCTACCTTCGTTATGTCCTGTGACGTATCCGTTCTGATCGAAAACCGTTTACGCTCTAATTTGTTCTATTAAATTGTATTCAAAGTTGGTAGGTTATCTGTCACTTTAAAGTGTAAATTTTCGTGCAAAAAAGGATTTTTTTTGTTGGGAAGCCGCCATTTTGTCTACAATCAAAATTTTGACTATTGTTTTATTGACATTACCTGAATTTATCTATCCTAAAAGTAATCCTTTTGGATCAGAGATATCTTCCTCACCGCCAAACACCTTTTTGTGGAGAACTTTCAGGAGATCTTCTACAGGAAACACGGAGCCCAATAGTTTATTAATAAAATATGAATTCGTAGAATACGTAAAATTCGCTAAATGTTAATATATTTTTTGTATATAGTCAATAAAAGCCTCTCCAGAAAAAATTAACAAAAAACACATTTTTTCGAACCCCTAATAAGGGCTTACATGTTACGGGTTTCAAAAATCGATTTTTTTTTATCTTAGTAAATTCTACGACACCTCTTGCATATTGCCTCTATCTTCAAGTTGATCCAAGTAATAGTTTCGAAGATAGGCTCAGTGCGCCGTTTCTAAACACGTTTTCCTCGAAACTGTGTTTTCGAAGTCGGATGGCAAGATTTCTCAAGAACTACTCAACCGATCTTCATGAAATTTTACATAGGCCTTTGAGATACAATTCTTAAAGACTTGGACGAAGGACTTTTTCCATTTCAACTATTTGAAAAACAAAATTCGCGAAATTTTCAATGAAATTTTTGTTTTTTATTTAAATGTCGGCCAAACATCCAATTTTCAGACTTCTTTTCCTTTCATCCAAGTTCTATGGCCCAGTTTAAAATATTTTTTTTAAACATTCAGAATTTCTTTGTTCTACACAGTTTAGTATTATATTGGAACTGAAATTCTTATCGGCACTCGATAGAAGAGACTGTTGGAACGTAATCGGAGTACTAACTGGTCACTATCTGGTGGCAACACACGCCCGCAGAATGGAACTTCTTGTTGGAGAAGACTGCAGGAAATGTCTAAAGCAAGGTACCAGGGAAACAATGGACCTTCTCTTGTGTACTTATCCCGCATTGAAAATACTACGCTGTAAGTATCTGGGGCCCCACAGCATGATACATTGGAGGAGGGATCGATAGTGAGGCCACATAGTCTGTAAGTATTCACGTTAAGCGCTGCATCCTAAAGGATGACTACTCCTCATGGAACTGGTAACTGAACTCCATTTGGTATCGCAAAGGACCAAAATTGGGATATGGCTTTTTGGCCAACAGATAAATATAACCTAACCTGTGTCATCTTTAGCACTTGGGCTTTGGGTCCGAAGAGTATTCTTGGCTGAATATTAAACCTGTATCTAATTCTTGGAATCGGACTGAACTATTATTGTGCATAAGCGGACAATGGACCCGTCCTATTTTAACTAACAGCTATATGCTATAGTAGTCGAATATCGATGCTTCTGACAAATTTCAGATCGATATCTCAAAACTATATTCAGACGGACAGTTATTTGGGCATAACTAAACGACTCACGCTGGGCTGACATTTTCTTCTGGGGTTTACAGACTTCGTGGCAAGCTCATAATCCCATGCTCATATGCAGTACAAATTGATTTCAGAAACTCTGCAGTGAAAAATGAACTTCGGTATTTCAGTGTAGGAGTATAGAATCGGACCCTTTGACTTGGCTTCTTTATGAAATGGAGACTGGCGTGTTTTTGCATATCTCTCGGTTTCTAGTGGGGACGTGACCAAACAATGAAACAAGAACGCTTATAAATACTAATCGCTATCGAATTATAGCTGTTTACTAACCAGATTAAAGCTTTGTCTTCAGAATTAAGTAATAAAAAGCCAAGTACAAAGACTCTTTATATATTCAAAGCAAGCAATCTGCCTATAGTAGTCGGTTCCTACAACAGTGAACAGCGAACACTGTTCCTAATATGATAATGTTATGGCTAAGAAATGTGATCCTCAACTCAAGCCATGTAGTTGCTTAGAAAGCTAGGTAGATATAGTTGAGTTCAGTACAGTTTCAGACGTAAGTAAAGTTTCAGTAAAGCCTAACGGGTCTTCTTATTATCCTTTAGAAGATAGATATACCGCAGTTTTTTTATACAACGAACTGTGCAATCAAAGGATTATTTGTTGGTTTGTCTAACGGATAATCTCTTACTCTCTCTTAATTGTTAATTGTTTGAAAAAGTATATCACACAAGTGAGCGGCCTGAAGAATCTGACGCTCCGATCTAGTCCGAGCATAATGAAAAACAACTTACATTAGGAGGCCATATTTGAGTCTTTCCTATACCGTTTTACATCTCTACCTTACATCTCTTTAAGTTATCAATT
Organism: Bactrocera neohumeralis; assembly: GCF_024586455.1. NCBI lineage: Eukaryota > Metazoa > Arthropoda > Insecta > Diptera > Tephritidae > Bactrocera > Bactrocera neohumeralis. Next base: position 65,811,083 of record NC_065922.1, read on the forward strand.
TCATTGATGGCCTGCTTTATTAGATCTCTTGTCAAAACAAAGACTTTAAAGAGTTTTATTTGTCGGCCGGATTGTTATTTAAAAAAGACTATTGGTTGATATTCTAAAAACTTTTAAAAATTCTAAAATCTCCTCACTCCACTTCGCCCATAAAACAAAAACTTCGTTACAATGTCGAAATGAATTAAGACTCAATAACTTTAGGCGCTTCAATTATTTTTATTCACTCTGCTCTCACACTTTCAATAGACTTACAATATTTGTGTGAAATAAAAAATGTATATTACCAACGGCATACTATCTCTGTATTCGATTTGTTTTTGTTTTTCGACTGTTTTAACTTGCATCCCTTTAAGTTCTTTGTAAGAGATTTCAAAAAATTCTCCAAATTTATTACTGTTGACAAACGATTTTCTGATGATTCTTTTGTGTCCCGCGAATTATCTCCACCTTCACTTGTATTCTTCTCTGCCGAGTTATCCGTATACTTATCTTCATCGGTATTACCTCCACTTTCGCTTCCATTCTTCTCTACCGAGTTATCCGTATTCTTAGCTTCATCGGTGTTACCTCCTCTTTCGCTTCCATTCTTCTCTGCCGAGTTATCCGTATTCTTATCTTCATCGGTGTTACCTCCTCTTTCGCTTCCACTCTTCTCTGCCGAGTTATCCGTATCCTTATCCTCATCGGTCTTACTTCCACTTTCGCTTCCATTCTTCTCTGCCGAGTTATCCGTCTCTTTATTTTCGTCGGTGGTACCGGTTTCCTGCGAATTACTTTCTCTACTTTGGCTACCATCTTTCCCTGGTAGATTGCTTACGTCAATCTTCTCTTCAATCATCTGAGGTGTGAGACGTCCTTGCAGAATATAGTTAATGGAATTAATTATACTTCTTATCAAATCCAATAGTACATTTTCTGCAAGACCTAACCACTCGTAATTTAAACTCACTCCGAGGACTCTTGGGATGTCAGCGATAAGAAGAAAAGCTGGAAAGAAAAGTTTACTACTAATTTTGTATTATTTCTCTATAAATTAGTTCAACAGTTAAGAAAGAGCTTCCTTCGAACTTCTTAGTAGATTTCCAGCTTCCAATGCCCTTGAGGAATCTCTAATACCTACACACTATGAGGACAGATAAACAGAGAGTTTGCGGCTTCATATTGTGTACAGTTCAAATGTTGGAGAATAACTGTCAAACGATAAATTATTTGTCTTAAATACAGAATCCAGTTTAAACAGTCTACAAATTGTAAATAATTTTTAACACGAGCTCATTTTATTATTTACCGCAAATTAATAGGACTTGGAAATCTAAGGTAAATTCACAATAGTATATTAAGACTCTATGAGAGAATAGCATAGAAAATTCCCCTTAGGTTTTCTATTCTCGCATTAATTTGAAGAACTGACACTATTTTTGGAACACTGCTTGAACTTTACCTGGTTACATAGGGGTTAAAAATTAATCTGAGTTTACGCTAACTTCAAATTTGTTGCCACAAGCTAACGGGATAAGCATAATTTTCGATCTCCACTATATCTTTATGTTCGTGGTGTAGGTACTTCTTTTGTTCTGTCTTTTTAATCTGGTTTCCAATATAGATCTCCCATTTTATCAATACAAATACTAAGTCTGAACTTTATGTGAGCTAAACCCTTTTTACCCATCCCTTTTCTTTTCCGAATGTAGCTGGAAAATTATTGTCAGTCCCACTCTTGCTCGGGCATTTTATGTCGTCAATATAAATAGAGTTCGCAAATACGCAAGTTTAAATTTTTGTGGAAATTAAACCAAAGAAAAAGTCGAAAATACTCAGTATCTTGGAAAAGTGTTGCCGAACGCATTTTGGTATTTTTCCTGAGACTACTCTGGTTTTTTCCGTTTCGATTTCCTTAGTTCGTAAACTTTGTTAAATAGTGTCATTTAAACCAAACCAAATACGTAACTTGTTTTTTAATCGCCACAAAACGTGTTAAGGCATTCTAAGTCTAAGTTTGCTTGGAAACATAATAGAATTTTTGAACACGTTTAGATTCATTTGTTGATTCGGGTGATGTAAAATAATGTTTAGCAGTTGTCAGATGTCAAAAAATAAGCTTGTATTAGGAAAGCTAAAATAAACGAATCTAAAGGGGGGTCTCTCATTCGCCTTCAAATGGATACCAGAGGATAATTGGTCTAAGACCAAAAGTCGGGAACTGCTTGAGCCTCGCTTGCGTAAACTTCTACACATGGCTCCATCCTCCGAACATTACCCCAGGAAAATCAACCATCAACATAACCATCTAAGACACAGTGGACGCTCAAAAGAGATTGATTCCGACGAAAATATCAAAAAAGTCCACAAAGTAATTTTAGATGACTATAAAGTGAAATGGTTCGAGATATCAGGCATTCAAAAATATTAACTGAATATTTACATTACATCATTCACGAATATTTGGGTAAGAGAAAACACATTCAACCGTAATAAACCCATACTTTTGCGTCAATATGTGACAATACTGTGAAACTTGGTTCCATCATTTTACTCCAAAGCACATTCGTAAGTCATACGAATGGACTGCACACGATGTACCCACTCCAAAGCGTGGAAAAACGCAAAAGTCGCCTAGCACGTTATGGCCTCTGAATTTTGGGATGAGCACGGGATAAGTTTTACTGAATACCTTAGAAAGGAATCACCGAACGAAATCGCTGACAAAAATCCACGAATTTGGCTTCGAATTGCTTCTGCATGTATCGTATTCTCCAGATCAAGCACTCAGCGACTATTTCCTGCTCTCAGAGGCTTATTTTGAAGCAAAGGACAAATCGTGCTACAAAAATGATAGCGAAAAGTTGGAAGAATTTTGCCAAATAAATGTGTTTTAGTATGGTAGACCGAAGACTTTTCAATTGACCTGTTATATCCCGGTTAAGATGTGGTACATCTTAAAAACGTTCCTCAAACCCACCCTATACCTTTGTTATTTTCATGAACGAAGTAAGCATAAATTCTTAGAAGGAAAAAGTAGCGCAGCAGAAATATTATGCTTTATGTTACGAGGGCTGTTATATATATTCTGGCCTAGGGCAATACTAAGTGTTGCCAGGTGCAATCTGACATTTCCATTGGAAAGTTTGAACTGATAATGCAAGACCGTCATGTAACATACCTTCAGATAGAGGCATGCCTATGCATTTCTCCCACCAGCATACATTCGATATTGCATGAACACCTGGCCGTAGAAAAGTTCTCGGTTTGTTCTCGTTGGATCCCGCACAATTTGACAATCGCTCAAAGAAAGGCTCGTGTGGATTGGTGTAAAGAAATGCTGAAAAAATACGATCGGGGTGCTTCAAAAGACGTTTATAAGATCGTCACAGGTGACGAATCAAAACAGCAATCGACAAAAAAAAAAAAAAAAAAAATAAAAAAAAACCATTTTCGTTGATAAATATGCCTATTTACATTATTAGGCCAGAAATATATATAGCAACCTACGTATTCTTGCTTACTCTGTTAATAATTTTGGGAACCTCATTGAAGTTATCTTTTTTAGACTGTTCATCGCACAACACTGCTGTGGATTTGAAACTACACACAGTTACTATAAATATGATCAAGAAACCCTCTCCCGATAATTGCAGTCGTTTTCTCATATAAAGCTTCGCCGTTCTATAAAATATGAAGGTTTTATGGTTTCCACTTCATTAATATTTCATTTATTGCTGTGATCATCGCTTGGAGCACGCAGCAGTACTCTGATAGACGAAAGGCGTTTCTTGTATATTAGTCTGAGTTTAGTTTCCATGAAAACTTCCTGTATAAAATTAGACTCAAGAAGCTTGACTTATCTCCAAATGTTACCATTTCATAATGGCGGCATGACTGCTTGAGTTCTTTGTGTTCCTAGTGAACATGCATTTAATTTTATTGCGCAAGAAACAGCCCTTCGATTTATGTCATTTAATATTGTTTGCATAAGTTTAGCGAGCGAGTTAAGAAATTTACCTCTCACCGAAACTGCGTCACAGCATTTCTTCATGCCTGGCTTTGCTCCTTTGACATCACGAGGATCTCAACAGTACCGTGCTCTCACCGTGCCAGAACTTACACAACAAATGTTCGATGCCAAGAACATGATGGCTGCCTGCGATCCACGACACGGACGTTATCTCACTGTTGCTGCTATCTTCCGTGGACGTATGTCCATGAAGGAAGTTGACGAACAAATGCTGAATATTCAAAACAAGAACAGCTCATACTTCGTCGAATGGATCCCCAATAATGTTAAGACTGCCGTTTGCGATATTCCACCAAGAGGTTTGAAAATGTCGGCTACATTTATTGGTAACTCGACAGCTATTCAGGAATTATTCAAACGTATTTCGGAACAGTTCACTGCTATGTTCCGTAGGAAAGCTTTCTTGCATTGGTATACAGGCGAAGGCATGGACGAGATGGAATTCACTGAGGCTGAAAGTAACATGAACGATTTGGTCTCCGAATACCAACAGTATCAAGAAGCATTTAACAAAAAAAATATTTTTGTACTTTTCATAAGTGTATAAATAAACTGTAAAAATTTTAAATCGATTGCTCTTTTTAAAACCTTAAAAAAAAATCGTGAAAACACCCTTAATTTGAGGGTTCTAGACCACCGAGACCCCTTAAACATTCGACAGTGGAGTCCAATACGTAATTAGCTCATTAATTGTGGCACGAGCCGTGTTATTGCATACCAATAAATAACTCAAGTTTCGCTGAGATGTGATTAGAAATTTACTCGCTTAATGAACCGGCATTATTATCCAAAAAATTTAGAACTCAACTTAACTTTCAAATAGCAGAATAAACCCTTGATATTGAGGGATTGATTAACATATATGAAAACACGCTATCTGTGGCATTATTTTAAATGCAGTATTACTGGATCAACTAAAAATAATCCCACTGATATATAAGAAAACTTCACCATCATCATAGCCAAAATGCTTGATGTACTTCTTTGATACTTACTGTGCCGGCTTCTACGATCTGCAATTTGGCTCTCATTCTATATAGTTTAGACCATAATCTACGTTGCAACGCCAAAATGAATTAAGACTCAATAACTTTAGGCGTTTCAATTATTTTTATTTACTCTTGCTTTACACTTTCATTAGACTTGCAACACTTTTGTGTAGTAAAAATTGTGATATTTAAAAAAATTGATATTTTACCAATGACATGCCATTTTTGTATTCGATTTGTGTTTGCTTTTTGACGGTTTTACTTTGTGTCGCTTTGAATTCTTTTTAAGATGTTTAAAAAACTTATCCAATTTAATACCTTTTCCAGCAATGTTGATAATTCCTGCGGTATATCTCCTTTTGCGCTTCCATTCTTCTCTGTCAAGTTCTCCGTTGCGATATCTACGTCGGTTACATCTGTTTTCTGTGAAATATCTGCAATTTCACTTCTGCCTCTGTTGGTAATCATAAATGGACTCATTGTGGAGCGTTCGAACAGAATATCGTTAATGCCAGTAGCTACTCCGCTTATCAAATAATTAAGTTCTTGTGCTGCAAGGCTCGACAAATCGTTAGGTAAATTCATTCCTTGGACGCTTGGCATTTCAGAGGCAAAAAGAAACGCTGTAAAGAAAAGTTTTCAACTTAAATCAATAAAATAATTTCTCTACAAATTAGTCCGTCAATTGAAAAATAATTCCCTTCGAACTGCTTAGTAGACTTCGAGCTTCCAATGCCCTTAAGGCACCGCTAATACCTACCCACAATGAGGAACGGCAAACACAGAGTTTTCGGCTTCATATTGTGAACAGTTCGACAGATGGAAAATAACTGTCAAGCGATAAGTTATTTGTAGTGCCTTAAATACAGAATCCAGCATAACCAGTCTAGAAATTGTAAATAATTTTTTAACACGTGCTCACTTATTTACTTAGCGCAGATTAATAGTACTTGGATATCTAATGAAAAATCACATTAATACAAGGTCTGTCGGAAAAGAAACAGGACTGTTAAAAAAAACAACAAAAAATTAATATTTTTCAAAAGTTATATTTTTTTATTCAAAGTAGTTTCCTTGTGCTTCGATACAGCGTTTAGCCCGGTCAATTAGCATTTCAAATGAGTGTTTGAGGTCATTTTTCGGAATGCTCTTGAGAATATCGGTCGTCGCCTTTTGGATAGCTGAAATGTCCAGTGTCCTTTCATGGGCAAATGAAGTTTTCCAAATAGGTAAAAATCACAGAGTGCCAGATCAGGTGAGTAGGGTGAGTGATTAATGGTTAATATGGAGTTTTTTGTCAAAAAATCAGTGACAAGCGTCGACCGATAACACGGCGCATTATCGTGCAACAGGCGCCAGGGCCCTGCCTCACAGTATTGTGGTCGAGCACGACGAATGCGTGACAAAAGACGCTTCATAACACCAAGGTAAAACACAGCATTAATCGTTTGGCCAGGTGGTATGAACTCTCGGTGCACAATACCCTCGGAATCCTAAAAACAAATCAGCATTGTCTTTATTTTTGACTTCTGAAGACGACTGTTTTTCGGTGATGGCTCGTCTGGATGCTTCCATTCGGCACTTTGACGTTTGGTTTCGGGATCATATTGAAAGCACCACGTTTCATCACCAGTTACAATCGAATATTTGTAGTTTATGTCCTTTCTCGACTCCTTAATCAAATCCTTACAGTGTTGGATTCGTAGCAATTTTTGCTCTTCAGTCAATTTGTGCGGAACAAACTTGGAGTACACCTTCCGTAGACCCAATTTATCTATCAAAATGCGATGAACAGAGCCTTTGTTGATATTTTACTCCATTTCCATGTAACGCAAAGAAGATTTCGGCTCATTCTTAATAAATTCCTGCACTTTTTCAATATTGTTTTGGAATCACTGATTTTGGCCGGCCCGACTTCTGATCGTCACAGAGGTCAAATGTCAACAAGAGATCAAACTTTTTATTTCATATATCCACCAATAGGTGGCGCCACCAGAAACAGTTATATTTAAATGTTCTTTTTCGTTTGCGACAGACCTTGTACATTATAAGTCCATAAGGAATAGCATAGAAAGCTCAGTTTAAGATCATCATGTCAATCAGTGAGTTGCAGTACTGACAGGATTTTCGGTGCACCGCTTGAGCCTTACATGGTTATATAGGCTTTACAATTTAAAATGTGTTTTAAGCAAATTTTCATTTTATTACCACATGCTAAGGGGGTTAACATCATTTTCAATCTCCACAATATCTTTGCGTTTGTCGGTGTAATTAGTTCTGTAAGTGATCTGTTTACCGACTGCCTAAAAATTTTCAAGTTGTGACTTTGTTTTGCTTTCCGCTATAAATCCCTCCTTTTATCAATACAAATACTGAGTCTGAGCTTTATGTGAGTTTATATCTTTTTACCTAACCCTGCTGACACTGAATGTACATAGTTGGAACAATATTCCCTTGCTCCTGCTCGGGCACTTCAAAGCATCAATGCAGATTTTAAACGCAGCTAAGCGAGCTTCAATTTTTTTGCAAAGCAAACCAAAGATAAAGTCAAAAACTCATACCCCTTAATACTCGGCATCTGGGAAAGATCTAACGAACGCTATTTGGTGCTTTTCTTCAGCCTACTTTGGTTTGCTTTCCATTAATATTTCCTCAGTTCGTAAATTTTGTGAACTAGTGTCATTTAAACAATAGGTTCCAATCCAAATACCTTGCTGCTTTTTTTTATCGCCACTAAACACAGGAGGGCATACAGTAGACAATGAAACTACGTCGAAGCTCATAAACAGAACAGGCTTATTATTGTAAAAATGTATTATTGTAAAATTATGTACCAGCAGTTGTCAGACGCTTGAAAGCAAAGTTATACTCGTATATGTTATATAGTCTAATTAGCTATAACTCCATTGTTCTTGCGCTTAAAAACGTTTCGAAAACATTGAATGACGTCTGGAATGTGCCAATTTGAGATTCCGAATGTAGCCAGCTCCTTCTCCACCACGTCTTTCCACCCGAATGGAGGTCTTCGCCTTTCTCTGCTTCCGCAAGTACTGCATTGAATACTTTCAGAGCTGGAGTGTTTTCATCCATTCGGACAACATGACCTAACCAGTGTAGCTGCATATATCGTACAACTCATTGTTCCATCGACTGCGGTATTCGACGTTGTCAATGCGCAAAAGACCATACATCGTCGTCTTGCACACGTTCACCACCAGTCCCATTTAACTCGCTTCTTTGTCCAACCTGAAGAAAGCAGAACGAAAGGCGCGGTTGTTATGGTCGGTGATATTGATGTCATCGGCGTACATCAGCAGTTGTACAATCTTTTAGAAAATTCTTCCTTCCCTATTCAGATCTGCAGCTCGAATTATTTGCCGCAGGAGTGGGTTGAAGGAAACCATCCGTCTGAAACCTCGTTTGGTATTTAAAGGCTTGGAGAGATCCTTACCGATCCTAACGGAGATTTTGGTATTGCTCAACAACAGTTTGCCAAACCGTATTAGTGTTGCAGAGACACCAAACTCAAACATAGCGTACTCCATGGTCAGGCACACTCCATCTATACGCTCGAGTACCCCACCGACATTTTCCAAATGATGTTTACGAGTCGACGTTTTCTTCGACGTTCAAAAAATTCACCTTTGAATGATAACGGGTGATCCAAGTAAAAGTTCTTTTTTCAATAGCCTTTTTTTGACAGATCACGCGTGAGTTGTGTCACGCTGTCTTGTTATTTTTGTTCAGTGTCGTTGGGCATTTCTTCATGTAAAGACTTACGCTTAAAGAACGTTCAAAAATGAACCGTTATCGCGCCATGATAACCGACTATTTGGCGACATTTGGTTTCAACAAGACAGTGCCACTTTCCACACATCGCACCAATCAATGGATTTATTGAGAGAACAATTCGGTAAGCAGATAATTTCACGTTTTCGCCCTGTCGATTGGCCACCAAGATCGTGCGATTTCACACCGTGTGGATATGTAAAGTCTAAACCAAGATTCGCTTCGATCCAGGCTTAGGATCAACATATCAGGCGTGTCATTCGCCATTAACAGTCCAAATGCTCGAACGAGTCATCGAAAATTGAACTCAACGGATGGACACACTGAGACGTAGTCGTGATCAATATTTGAAAAAGTTAATCTTCAAAAAATAAATGGCATAGAATGTTCTTTTGAATGAAAATAAAAATGTCCGATTAAATTTCAAATTTCCGTGTTTTTTTCTATAAAATGTAGAGAACCTCGATATCTTCGGTGCAGCTGAACGTTAATGTTTTTTCTTGTTACTTCTTTATAGTAAAATAACATCCTGCCAAAAAAATCTTTAAGTTGAAATTCTTTCATGTCCCTAACTACAATTTTCATATTTTTTGCGAAATTAGCGAATCCTATTGCTTTCAAGCTTCTTGAAGAGAAAATGACATTTGCAAAATATCTATCTTAAACACTGAGGCACTAGTTCGTATATATACAGACGGACAGACAGACAGACGGACATGGTACATCGACTCAGCTCGACATACTGATCATTTATATACATACTTTATAGGGTCTCCGGCGCTTCCTTCTGCGTGTTGCAAACTTAATATACCCTGTTCACGGTATAAAAAGACATGAGCACAATTTAGCTGTGTGACGCATACTTTGGCGGCTTTTATGATCTACAATCCGGTTCCTCATTTGATATATTTAACCACACTTCGACCGTAGTACATAATATTCGTTGCAACGTCGAAATAAAGTAAGACTCAATAGCTTTGGGTGCTTCATTTATTTTTATTTACTCTTCTCTTACACTTCTTTTAGACTAACAGTACTTGTATGAAGTAAATTAATGTGATTAGAAATATTTATAAAACCAATGGCATACTATATTTGAATACGATTTGTATTTGCTTTTTGACTGTTTTAATTTGCATCCCCTTAAGTTCTCTGAAATGGATTTAAACCCCTGATCCATTTTCGTACCTTTTTTATTAATTCACGTGTTTCTGATGCCGTCTCCATATTTTCAGCGATAACATCAGTTTTCTGCGCAATATCTATATCCACAAGCGATTGACTTTTGTCACTTTCGCTTCTATCTTCCTCTATTAATTTTGGTTTGTTCAGGTTAATAATTACTACTTGGTGCATTGTTGGATGTTCTAACTGAATATCGTTAGTGCCAGTAGCTGCACCTCTCATCAGATGATTGAGTTCCTTTGCAACAAGGCGTAACAACTGGTAAGTTAAAGCTATTCCGACTCCATGAACTCTGGGCATTTCAGTGGCAAGAAGAAATACTGCAAAAAAAATTTTGCAACTCATTTTAATATAATTATTCATTTACAAATTAGTGCATCTGTTAATAAACAGTTTGTATAGAAGTAGACTGCTCTTGAGGAAGCTTTAATACGTACCCACCATTAAGACGAATAAACACAGAGTTGTCGGCTTCATATTGTGTACAGTTCAAAAGTTGGAGAATAACTGTCACACCATAAGTTATTTGCAGGGCCTTAAATACAGCATCTACGAGGGTTGCTATATATATTCTGGCCTAGGGCAACACTAAGTGTTGCCAGGTGCAATCTGACATTTCCATTGGAAAGTTTGACATTTTTTAGCATAACATCAATCAGAACGTTTTGTCAGTTAATCGTGATTTGTTTTATTTACAGGGAATTAAAAAATGCATCTCGGCCAAAAAATGGAATTAACTCGTGAACATTTTCGTGCGATCATTTTTCACAACTTTCGACGTGGATTATCACGACAAGAGTGCATCGATGAACTAAAATCTTTATATGGCTATGAAGCACCATTTTATAGCACTGTGAAAAACTGGTACAATGAATTCAATCGTGGCCGACGCTCGCTCAAAGACGAATTCCGTGAAGGTCGTCCAAAAACAGCCGTTGTGCCAGAAAACATCGCTGCCGTACGTGAACTAATAATGCAAGACCGTCATGTAACATACCTTCAGATAGAGGCATGCCTATGCATTTCTCCCACCAGCATACATTCGATATTGCATGAACAGCTGGCTGTAAAAAAGTTCTCGGTTTGTTCTCGTTGGATCCCGCACAATTTGACAATCGCTCAAAAAAAGGCTCGTGTGAATTGGAATCGCGGTGCTTCAAAAGACGTTTATAAGATCGTCACAGGTGACGAATCATGGATCTATGCGTATGAGCCCGAAACAAAACAGCAATCGACAAAAAATAAAAAATAAAAAAAATAAAAAAAAAAAAAAAAAAAAACATTTTCGTTGATAAATATGCCTATTTACATTATTAGGCCAGAAATTTATATAGCAACCTACGTAGTATAAACAGTTTACAAAGTACAAACAATTTTTAACAGTAGCGATTTTTTTTTTTTTTTTTAGTGCCAATTACACTAAATTCAAATTTATTGTCATAACCTAAAGGAAGAACCATAATTTTCAATCTCCTCAATATCTTTGTGTTTCTCAATTCACATATCAAGTCTTAGCACGGTGTTACGGAACGAATTTTGGTTTGTCAACTAGTGTCATTTAAACAATAGGTTCCAATCCAAATACCTTGCTGATGTATTAATCGTCACTAAACATGCGAGCGCATTCAGTAGACAATGAAACTACGTCGAAGCTCATAAAAAGAATAGGATTTTTGAAAAAGTTTAGATTTCTTTGTATTAATTTGCATTAAGAACGTACAGAAAAATGTTTTTCTTCTTCTTCATATTCTTAACTGACGTAGACATCGCTGACGCGATTATAGCCGAGTTAGCAATAACGTGCCAGTCGTTTCTTCTTTCCGCACTTTGGCACCAATTTGTGATACCAAATGAAGCTGAGTCCTTCTCCACCTAGTCTCCTTCCTCTACTTTTCCCGGCAGGTACTACATCGAATACTGTCAGAGCTGGAGTGTTTTCATCCATACGGACGACATGACCTAGCCAGCGTAGCCGCTGTCTCTTAATTCCCTCAAGCTATGTCAATGTCATCGTAAAACTCGTACAGCTCAACGTTCCATCGAATGCGATATTGGCTAAAATTTTTAAATTTTGAAGCTCGCATTGTTGTTGGTGTTAATACTGGTTAAAAGATAGATGTAATTATTTATGACTTCGAGTGGCGAGTGCGACGACTCTTTGTTTGATGACAGGAGATATTTCGTCGTTTACTACCAGACAAATTTGCTTCGCTTCCTTATCCAGTCTGGTGAAAGCAGAACTAATGGCGCGGTCGTTGGGGAGAATGACATCAAAATCATCGGCGTACACCAGCAGCTCTATACTCTTCTAAAAGATTGTGCCTTCTCGATTCAGCTCGGCGCATGTTGAATATTTGGTCAGTTCTGAATTTTCCAGACCTAAAACTACACTGCTGAGGTCCAATCAGTTTGTTGACGGTGAACTTTAACTGGCCTTCAGTTCCGTCTTCGCTGCGGCTTGAATCTCCTCTATCGTATAAAAACGGTGTTCCCGGAGCGGTCTTTTGAGCTTGGTGAACAGCCAGAAGTCGCAGGGCGCCAGATCAGGTGAATACGGTGGTTGCGGAACGATATGGGTTGAATTTTTGGCGAAATGATCACGAATTACGAGGGCAGTATGGGATGGTGCATTATCGTGGTGTAAAAACCAAGAATTGTCTTTCCACAATATCGGCCTTTTTAGACGGATAGTGTTACGCAAACGACGCATAACGTTCAAATAACATTCCTTGTTGACTGTTTGACCGGTCGCAAGGAATTCATAATACATAACACCACGATAATCGAAGAAAGCAGTCAACCTGACCTTGATTTTTGAGCGGATTTGGTGCGATTTTTTTGGTCTCGGCGCTCTTTTGGCACGATATTCGCTCGATTGATCGGTTGTTTCGGGGTCGTAAGCATAGATCCAAGTCTCACCGGCCGTTATATGCATTTCATGACACCCTGGTAGTCGGAAAGCATCGTTTCACACACTTCAACGCGACGCCTTTTTTCCAAAATATTCAATGTTTTCGGTACCAGTCGAGATTTGATTATTATTATTAGATTAGTTATACAATTAAGAGTTTGGTAAACATGTTTTCCGAATTTGGAAGTATCGCAAAAAGATCGTATCATCGAGATCCATATGTTCGTGTTCAAGAAACAATAGCGGCTGCTGCATCGCCGATTCAGGAAAATCCAAAAGCAACCAACGGCGCAACTTGGTGTTAGCAGACGGTCATTTCAACGGATAAACACTTTAGATGCCGAATATAGAATTCTGAATCAAATCCAGAAATAATCCACTGGACCGAACTTCACCCCAAAGAGTCACTGTGTGGTGCATAGTGCCATCAGGGTGTGTTGTCGGGCCATACTTCTTTGAAGAAAACGGTGTAACAATAACTGTCAATGGACACCGTTATTTAAAGATGTTGAATGAGTTTTTACCCAGAACTGCGCCAAAGACGTATCCCCCTCAATAGCTTTTGGTTCCGGCAGACACTTTTTTACACCTTTTATGTGATTAAGTCAAGCAAGAGGTGGACAGACAAAAACCCAGAAATCTGACTGAGTTGAAGCAGTCCACGAAATCTATAATTGAGGCAATAATCCCGACTTTGACCCTTTAGGCCGCAATGCATGGTTTTCTAATTAGGTGTCGCATATGAATGACTGAGCATAGAGGTCATTTACGGTCCAAAATTTTTAAAAATTATTTTGATGTGAAACGTCTAGTCTAGTTTATTGGGGTCTAGAAAAATGCACAAATATCAAGTACCTGACTGTTGTATAGAAAGCACTTAAGTTTATAATGTGATGCTACTACTTGTTTCGTCGTAGTTTCTGTTCGACTGTGAGGTCCAACTTGCGCCGAGAAAAGTTCATTTTGCCACAATTGTAGGAGTTCTTACTGTATGCGCTTCTCTTACCTGTTATCTAATAGTTGATGCGTTTGGCTCCTGATATCTAAATTCTAGTATCTGAGTTCAGGCCTCATCTAGTATCTAGTCACTATTTCCTTGACTTCCGATCTGTGGCCTAATGTCTGTAACTACCGCAATTAAATTTCTTGTTAAATTATTATATCCAGCCTGTCTTTTACCTACTGTTTCTGTAACTACTTTTTCTTACTTAAAATAGTATGGAGATTCTTCTAACTCCAGTTCTTTCAAGCGAAACATGGGCGTTTCATATTATTCGTAAAACGCCCTAGAAGTATGTTCACCACATTCAACTTATTTCAAAGGCTCAGGCTCAAAGCGCTTTGTCGATCTGTAAGAATCTTACGTTAAAGTTTTTATAAGTTTATAGGTACCAAAAGAAACCCGCTTTCTAAGCTGTCCAAGTAAGATCCTTCTTGTATCGGCTTTTGGTCTGATCTAACCTAACTTATTTGAAAAAACTCATAGGTACCTTTTATATTCTTAGGCAGTTGTGAGAGTCCAATATTCGTCTCTGCCCTGGAAAACTTATTTTCTGTTTTGAGAATCATGTTCTCGGGTATGACTAAGTTCTTCATTTCGAAATATTTCCATTATTTTCTAGTATGCAAATCAAGCACCAAACAATGTCGCGAGATAAAACCTTGTTCCAAAAATTTGCTTAAAATAGGCCACCTAAATCAAAAATTGTCAGAATCGGACTACAACTATTCAAGCCCCCCCTTACGGGGTCCTTATGTGAGTCCAATATATAGAAGAAGATTACGCATCGATGTTTTCGAATGTCACATCGATTCTCAGTCATGCCCTATCGATATTCTCAAGTATCCCACCAATATGCTGAGATATATTATCGATGTTCCCGTGGTGTTCCATCAATGCTCACATTGCTCAGCCATACCTCATCGATATTCTTTGGCAACACATTCATGTTCTCAGGGGTCTGATCAATATTTGCGCATATCCATCCATTTGCGCATCTGTTATCCGGTACCCCGTTGGTGTTCTCATTTTCTGATTGATCTTCTTGTGCGTTGTGATAAGCAAGCGAAGATGAAAGCTGTAATGTGAGATATTCTGTAACAAAAACTCTCTATCAAGCTTTTAAAATACGTATGCCTGAGATCCCAGATCGGAACCGCCGATATTGGATCACTATAGCATATAGCTGCCATATGAGCTAAAGGATCAAAATAATGATAAATATCTCTTTATATTCCGTTATGATTAAAAAAATCATATGTTAATGCATTTATATCTTCGGCGCAAAAAAGAAAACCGTTAACGTTATTATACTCTTGAAACAGAGTATTATAGTTTTGTTTACCTAACGTACGTAACACCTAAAACTAATCGAGATAGATATAGGGTTATAGATATAAATGATCAGGATGACAAGAAAAGTTAAAATCCGACTTACTGTCTGTCCGTCCATCCGTCCGTAAAAGCTCCAACTTGAGTGAAAATTGAGATATCTTGATGAAACTTGGTATACAGGTTCCTTAGTACAACACAAAAATTCGAGCATGTAGCTGAGCGTAATGGAATCATTGCCTCGCCCACAAATCGCCATTAACCAAAAACATACTATAAAGTGCCATAACAAAACACAATTAAGATATAAAGCTGTATAGAGGATCCTAGTAGTAAGGGGCACTTGTGGATAAAAAAATTTTAAAATGTAGGAGTGACCCCGCCCCCTAATATGTTTAATGCACACATCTCTTAAACCATTAAAGCTTCAACAATTCCTACGTCCTATGTGAAAATGGATGAAATCGGATGAAAACCCCGCTCACTCCCCATACAACGGTACTGTTAGTATATACGGTGAAATATTGAATATGAATATGAAATTGCTTAGATTCCGATCCTCTGATTGAGGTTTTATATCGTAAGGTATTTCTCTGGCTTTGATACCTGCAAGTTGCAAGAGTATAGCTTTCAAGTATCATAATTTCTAAAAATTTAGACACTAGAGTCCATTATATTATGAGCTCATTGTTTGCGGCACGAAACGTGTTGTTGCACACCAATAAATAACTGATCAAGTTTCCCTGGGATGTGATTTTGAATTTACTCTCTTAATGAACTAGTATAAAAATACTGAAATTTTTAGAACTTTACCTAACGATCGAACAGTAAAATAAACCCCTCTGTATTGCGGAATTAATTATCAAACATGATCACAGATACTCGCCATCCGTGGTAATATTGCAGTTACGTTCTACTACACCTACAAATGGTAGTCCCATTGATATGTAAGAAACATTTATTTTCTGGTGATAGACTTCGAAGATATGTACCGGTATATACATACCTGTATCGTATAGAAAATACGAAGCAAACACCGCTTAGCTGTATGACGCATACTTCGGCGACTTTTATGATCTACAATCCGGCTCCTCAGTTTACATATTTAACCACACTTCGAACGTAGTACATAATACCCGTTGCAACGTCGAAATAAAGTAAGACTCAATAGCTTTAGGTGCTTCATTTATTTTTATTTACTCTTCTCTTACACTTCCTTTAGACTTACAATACTTGTGTGAAGTAAGAATTGTAATCTTCGAAGAATATTTTATATTACCATTGGCATACTACATTTGAATACGATTCGTGTTTGCCTTTTGACTGTTTTAACTTGCATTCATTGAAGTACTTTACAAGGGATTTCAAAAAATTATCCAAATCTAATATCTTTCCTATTGATTCTTGATTTTCGGATGACTTTTCTGCTTCGTGTGTATTATCTGACTTCTGCGTATTAGCCGTCTCCACAGAAACTTCGCCTTCTTTACTTCCGCTTCCATTCTTTTCTGCCGAGTTATTTGTCTCCTTTTCTTCATCGGTCACATCTGTTTTCTGGGAATTACTCTTATTTTCGCTTTCATTATTCTGTGTTGAACTTGCCGTCTCCTTATTTTCGTCGGAGGTATCTGGTACCTGCAAATTTTTTGTATCCACATACGTTTGACTTCCTCTACTCCCCCTTGGAATCGGCCGCATTGTGGAACGTTCTGGTAACAGAATAGCGCTGACGCCAGTAGATACATCGGTTATCAAAGAATTGAGTTCTTTTGCAGCAAATCCTAGCAACTCGGAAGGTAAAAATATTCCATTGACTCTTGGCTTCTCAGAGGCAAGAAGAAACGCTGAAAAAAAGTTAGTAATTTTATATATTTTAATAAAGTATTCCTTTACAAATTTGTCCATCGGTTAAGACACAGTTCCTATAGAACTGATTGTTGGACTTCCAGCTTCCATTGCTCTTGCGGAATCCTTAATACCTACCCACTATGAAGACGGATAAGCACAGAGATTTCGCCTTCATATTGTGTACACTTCGACAGATGGAAAATAACTGTCAACGCGCTGTTATTTGCCTTAAATACAGTATGCAGTATAACCTGACTAGTATAGTGTCATTTAAACAATTCAAATACTTATCTGATTTTTTAACCGCCGCTAAACATGTGAGTGCATTCAGCAGACAATGAGACTAAGTCAGAGCCCATAAACAGAGTATGGTTTTTGAAAAGCTTTAGGTTTCTTTGTTGTCAGAGGGAAGGGAGCAGCATGGGAAGGAAAGAAATTATAGTATTTAAACTGTGATCAAAAAGTAAGATGAGTTTGCTTAAAAAATTTACATTCTTTACGTATTCTTCCAAATCAATTTCATCCTCTTAAAATACTCCCCATCGATAAGATGCAATTTTCAAATAGTACGAGTACGAGTATAGTCAAGAACTTTTTCTATACGAATTTTGTCTCCACAATCGTGTCAAAACTAAGTGCAGAAGTCGCCAGAAGCCTAACCTGGTGAATAAGGTGGTTGCGGACCAATATACGGTGAGCTTTTGCCAAAAAAAAAAAAAAACAATTACTGTATCGTTATGAAAAAACTGAGAGCTGTCGTCCATAATAAGCTCAAATAATAAACGGCGGAAAGAATAAGTATACCACACCACGATAATCACTTCATACTTAATATACTCTTTTAATGTTACGTTCCTGAGAATACATAGAAGATCGTAGCTGGCAAAACAGAAGATAACTGGATATGTTTCATTGTCTTGCCAAGGAATTTTTAAGCCAATACAATACGTCTTCTACGATCTACCATACGATAATAGATATTCTACAAACGTTTCAAAATTCCAACTCGGACTGACGTATGGAACGACATTTTATGTCAAAGATTTTAAATTGGAAGTATACAGAATACAGCTTGTGCAAGAACTGAAGCCGCTCGACCTTCTCAAGTGACATCGCTTCGCGCTATGGGTTCTTGAAAAGTTCAAAGAAGATCCAAAGTTTTCCAGACAAATTTTGTTCAGCAATGAGGCCCATTTCAGGGTAAGTGGGTATGTTAACAAGTGAATTGCCTCAATCGGTACGAAGAGCAGCCTGAAGAGATTCCAGAGCTGCCATTTCATACAGAAAAAACAATGGTTTATTGCGGTTTTTGGTAGGGTGGTCGCATATTTGAAGTATATTTTGCTAACCATCTTAGTCCAGTCATTATAGTTAGTTCACCTCGGAATTCGATATACCCATTTATATGTCTGTAAATACTTGTATATTGACACCCTAAAGTTGTCTGAAAACCTAAGCTTAAATGACTGGACTATCTGGCATGAGTTTGTACTCGTACCATTCCAGTTCGTACTAGATCGACCGGAGATCTGGAAGTATAGAAACAGTTCTACACTGTCAGTGAAGCCATCGCTGGAAGTTGTTGAAATAGTGAAATCAGTCGGTTTATAACAAATTTGTTGGAACTTTTATCAGTAGGACTTTTTGCTGAGTTACACAAATGTTCGAATATTTTAATGGGGCTCATTGTTTGCGTCAAAAAACATGTGACTCCATTAAATATTTTTATTATTTACTTTTTAATAAAATATGCTTAGGCATTTACGCGTATCGCGTTAAGACTTGCAGTAAAAACATTCTATTGTTCAAAACAATACGATGGTTTCCATTACCGACCAGTTGGAATTTACTAAGTATTCTCCAGACACGAACTGGAAACCTCCTTACCCTTCTTTATAGTTGGCTTGATTTAAGATTAATAAAACGAAGCTTTTGAGTAATTTGTGGAGCAAGAAATTCTCAAACAATTCAAATCTCGTAAGTTGTTCTCGTAGTACTACAAAATATTTTTTGGCTAAGCTCAACACACCAAGGCGAATTATTGACGGCCTAAGCAGCTATTTAATACCCAATAACCAGCTCCTGATCAAGAACGACAGGAGAGGAAGGTTCGGTTTAAAAGACCTGAAACATTCGCCTCGAAATTTGCAAGCATAGCAAATAAGCATCCCATCCTTACTTGAGAGATAAGCAAAAATCCGACGCCAAACGCTACCAACGAAAGCCGTCGGAATTCTCAATTACTTAGCTCAGCTCAGTCGGGGTCACAATTTCTGGTCTGCAGGACGTCGGTTAACTATAAATATCAAACAAGCAGCGCCCGACCAGAAGCAACACACAGACGACATACTAAAAAATGAAACAACGCAGTAAAACCATGATTTTGATCAACGATTTGGAAACGTTCAACTTGGGCTGAAGGCTGTGGCATGCTGTTACCTCCGTTTCTACAGAGTAACACTGATATCACAGGTGTTCGATACGACGTCTACATTAGGTTGGCGATACAGCCTCACTTGATTATAATCCTGACTAGTGCTGGGGAATGGCTCTGAACACGAATTTCCATAAGGTCTCTCGTCAACACTCGTGTGGTCTGAAATGCACAGATAACTTTAGAGATGAAAATGCAATCGTACAATCGAGCGGAGATACATGAATAACGAAATTAATTAAGACAACAAACAAGAACAAAAACAACAAGTGCAAACGGACGACGAGCTAAATGCTTTCAGAACGCAAAACAGGATTCTGCGCTCACCGCTACAGATGGGAAACGAGAAATACCTGAAACTAGGGGTGTAAACAGACAGTAGATTCCGGAAATGGACAAAACTCTCCGAGCCAGGAGTTATTTCTGAAGAAGAAAGCAGAGGAAGATGTGGCTCTTTTAAAGTGTCGCGGCACACTCAACAAGATAATGTTAGCAACGTTAAGACAGAAAATTTAAGTACAGTGTTTCGCCATTATCGGTAGTCTGCGCCGGAACTAAAAATATGCAGAAAGCGATACAAGACACACTAAGGCAACTAAATCCTCAGGCCTACTGCACCAAGCCCACTAGAGCAAAGATTAGAGAAAAGGGGGCGAGGTCCCAAAAAAACCGTATTTAAAATAATCAGCAAACCAAACGAGCAACCGGAAAGGAGCTGGATTTTTATCCAGCCAACGAATGTCAACTCGGCAGCTAGGTTATGCCAGAGGCTAGTTGGGCATTGACTGTCTGTCAAGGCGGCTATGTTAAGTTCACACTCTAAAATCGATTAAAAATATGTACTTACGAATCGGTTCAAAATGAAAACGTAAAACACTCAAGAAATATTAACATTTTTTTGTATAATCATTTATTAGTTTTTTCATATAGTAATTTAATTTACCCTTTTGGTCTTTCACAACTTAGTTCGTGAAAATACTGTCAAAATGTTTATACATTTTATTTACCATAGCTCGTTCGTCCGTCAAACTAGTTAGGCATTCGCGTTCGGCCTTTTCCTGTACACATATTATCGCAATTACCTCAATATCAGGCTAGTCTTCATCGCCTTATATTCTTTGATCGTTTTTTTTTTTTAATATTTTATTTCTTTTTAGATGTCTCTATGCCAATATGGTGACCCCGGACGATTATACTCTTTCTTGAAGTCATATTCTATGCGACCCAAAAAATCGTCCGGCGAATACCTCGGATATTGTTGCTGACGCGGCGGCGCACATTGGGATTTCTGTGGCTGAAATTCAAAAATGGCATGTTGTCTGATTTGAATGAAAATTTCACAGTTTATTACCAACTATCTATACATTATTTTCCCAAAGTTTTTTCTTCAGAACTGCCCAAAGTTGGTGAATGTGGAGAACATCAAAATTAGCAAAAAATTTACTCAAAAGTCAAATCATTGATACAATAAAACAACTATTGAAATTCAACTTTATTATTATTTTTCATTTATAATATGTATCAAAGAAAAAATTTGCATTAAAATCCATTGAAAAAAATAATGCATAAAAAATATTGTGGAACAACATAATTTGGACTTCAAAATTTCAATGTTCTTCAACAGCTACGGCTGCTATATTTGTACACGAAGACCGTGGAGAGTCGATTCGGCGTGGTTCCCAGCTACTCGGACTGACGTATGGAACGACTTATCGCAATATACGTCAAAGATGTTAATAAAAGCAAACAAAATATAGCTTGTACAAAAACTGAAGCTGCTTGACTTTCCCAAGCGACATCGATTCGCTCTATGTGCTCTTGAAAAGTTCCAAAAGATCCAACGTTTTCAAGCCAAATTTTGCTCAGCGCTGAGGCCCATTTTTGGCTCAGTGGATATGTGAATAAGTAAATTGCCGCATTTGGGACGAAGACTAACCCGATGACATTCAAGAACGGCCATTTCATCCAGAAAAAACAACGGTTTTGGTGCATATTTTTTCAAAAATGATATCGCTGAGTAGGTAACCGTCAAAATACCTATAACAGACTATTAGATGCCTTAAATTGAAGCTCGTTATCTCGGCAACTTTTGGTTTCAACAAAAAGGCACCTCTTCACACACATGGCACCAATGAATGGATTTATTGAGAGATTAGTCACCAAGACCGTGTGATAATTTATTAGAAAATATTCAAAACGGTATTAAGATTTTCTCCTAGTCTCGTCTATTTTCTTCACATTCTAGTGTATGCTTTTGAACCACAGTCCTTATTAGCTTTGCTGTATTCGTCATCAAAACATCTACAGAACATGAAAATCTTTTGTTAAGGCAAGGGCTCGGGTATTATCCTTTGAGTCCATGTAAATAATAGACTTTTCTGTCACTAAATTTTTACTCGCCAGATATTTGAACTAAGAACTTAGCGAATGTCTGTAAACCATTTCCTTAGAATCAAGAGTCTTGTAAAACCTGGCTTATGACCAATACTTTTAGATATATAACGTCGGTTTAGGTATAGGGATTATAATTTAACAGTCTGCTTATCAAACATTTGACATTTTCAGAAAGAAGGTGAACATATTTCAAACATTTGGTTAGCTTTGTCTTCTCCTATTAGTTAAAGAATTATTAGTAAATTGAAGCTACAGTTTCAAATACATAAAAAATTGTTCTTATACTTTTATCTGCCTTTGTATGCTGCTCATTACTTTATTTTTTATCTCTTCATGGACGCCCCCATCCTTGTGGCATCCAAGTAGTCTTGTGTAGTTTCTACAAATATATTTGATATATTTTCATTTTCTGTACTTATCCCAAGATTGTTCTTTAGTTCTTCCAAAATAATTTGAATTAATCCCTCAACTTGTTGACGATCTATATCCATTAATGGACACCTGCTTTCACTTTCAGGATTTTGCCTTTCCTTATCATCAGCTGCCAACTCGGCCAGCAATTCGGCGATTAATGCTCTTATTGCATCGGTATCTTTTGGATTCGCGGTTTGGAATGTCGGCAGAGATGATCTTACTGAAATTAGCGGAGCTTCCACCCCATTATCGCAACTCACGGATTGCGCATAGACCCTTCTAAACCGGCTTGCGACTATAACAGCTAACAAGTTATTGTAAGAATAGAATAAATGATAAGTTTTAGTTCTCTGAAATATCAGTTGCTATGTTTATGAAAGATGGTTCCTACCGCCAACTATTAGATATATGTACTTCGGCCACATATTGTTTATGTGATTGAATAATGTGCAAAGCCCTTTCTGCGGTTACAGGAGATGGTTGTTAGAATAGTAAAAAAAGAGTAGTCTAAATGACGCCTATATTCGCGAGCTGAGTACTTTTATTGCTCGAGCTTTTCTTCTGCCACTAAAGTGTTTATTTTTTACGAACAGAAGCGTGTAGTTGCATATCAAAAAGCACAAGTTTTTCGCATGAAATGCAAATATGCATTGATTCGATTAGTGATGTTACATCATTAGCAGTTAGATGCCAATTAGATATACCTATAATATTATATATTGTACACTAATGAACACAGTTGGACAAAACAGCGCCTTATAACTGTTTTTGAATCGCATTTGCCAGTTGCCATATTTGATTTACATCTCTCTCTCTCTATTTATAAAATGTAAATTCTTTATATATCCTTCCCGTCCGAAAAGACTCACTTTTTCCAACGCTTTTTCTAGTATTCAAAATGATCAGAATACTCCTCTAGCCTTCAAGAACTTATTTTATTCCATTTTTATTCCTCTAACGTATCAAAAAGAAGCCCCGCATTGGCCTTTTGAGTTTGATGGATGGCCAGAAGTAGCACAGAGTCAAATCAGGCGGATAAGGTGGTTGCGGAATGATATGAGCAGAATTTTTTGGTACAGAATCAATGCAGTTTGACATAGTGAATTATTGTGATGAAGAAGTCAAGAGTTGTTTGTCTATAATTCCTGACGTTTCACATGAATCGACGCAAACGACACATAAGGCTTCAATAATATTCTATTGTTGACAGTTTGGTCCAGCTAAAAATAATTCGTGGTAACCTCACCACGGCAATCTACATCACTTTGTTCTTTTATCGACTGTGCCCTTGGTCTTTTCGGTTTTGCTTCACCTCCTACACGATATTCGCTGGATTGGCCGTTGGTTCCACGGCAAATGCATTAATCCAAGGCAAATGTATACCAACACCACCTGCGAGGTTTCTAATTGTCAAACGTTGAGTTTTAAGTACTAAATTCTTTATGTTTTGGACGTGACTCTTATAGGTAGGTTGATGGTCGTCCAGAACGCGGTTCATCTTTAACGTATTCCAGGTCTGCTTTGAGTTTCAGTCGTGGACTAAGGTGAATATGTCAAAAAGTTGTGGTTTAAGTTTAGTTCAGGAAGAACTATATTATATGCTTTTATTCTTCGAACTTCTTTCTTTCCTGTGGTGCGAGGCGATGTCGCTTGGTAAGGTAAAGCGGCTTCATTTCTTGCACAAGCTATATTTCGTACACTTCCAATTTAGGATCTCGATGTAAAATGCGCTAAGTCATTCCATACGTCAGGCCGAGTTGATACGAACGGCCCGAATCGACTCTACAACCTAAGTGTACAAGATGGGTGTTGGCGTTGCTAATAGTACGCTCAGTAGGCCGATTATGTAGAACATAAGTTGAGCGAAGCGCGCGAAACAGATTTTTTAAAGAACGTGAATTTTCGTAATAAAGTTGAACGATTTGTAAACGCTGTTCAAACGAAAGTCAGGCGAAAGTCTTTCAATGGTGAAGTACCAAATAATACTAAACAAATATAACATGACAGCTTGACACTACTCACGCGTGATCTGTCAAAAAAAGACTATTGAAAAATGTAACTCAATTTAGATCAGCCGTCAAAAATAAAATCATAGTCAATGTTATTATAGTTTCTAGACTTTAAAGATAAAAAGTAAGGAAGGGCTAAGTTCGTGTGTAAGCGAACTATTTATACTCTTGCAACTTACAAGAATCAAAGTGCGAGAAGTGCAGGAAAATATGGTAGTTTCGGGTAGTATTGAACGGGTTTTATCTATTTTTGTCAATACCACATACTATTAATATGCCACATATTAAAAAGGTGTTCCCTGGGTTTCATAAAGTACCTCACATACCATCACCAATCCTGTTGAGTATGAGCCAGATGATCGAAAATCCTGATATGAGTTACATATATGGAGGCTAGTTATGTCAAGTTTTCGGCCATTTTTATCTGTTTTGTGCACAATGATACATTCTTTATAATTTAAATAATTATTTCTATAAAACCACTTCTTTAAAAGTTAAATTTATAACACATATTTACAAAATCTTCATGCTCTTGCCTTATAACATAAGTTCTGCGTGGTGTACTGTATACAATTTCGGTGTAAGTTTCTTTCTTTTCTGTACAATTTTTTCCACACATAGAAACTACAACAGTGCAGCGCATTATTAGAGTACGGTCACTCCAGTAAGAAGTGGAAAAGTCTAGTGGAAAGATTGTGTTTTAAGTTCAAGTCGAGGAAGAACTTTATTATAATCTGTTATTCTTTTGGCTGCTTTGCGAAAAATTATTAGAGCTTTAGACGTCTCCTTTATCCAAACAAGATAATAAACAACTCCAACACTGTTTGTTGGAGTCAAATTTTGCTGTCACTGTTCCAAGTGAGAATTTGACATTACCTTTGAGGAGTATGATCCTAGTGCAAATTTAAATGATCTTCGTGTAAACTAAGGCAATTAATATGTACTGGCTCGATCTTCGCTTTTAACAACACTTCATGGTAAATTAAATTATTCCATTGTTGTCTTAATGGGTATTTCGTCTGCCGAATGGTACTATAAAAGAACATGCGAAGTTGTGTCAATATTCAGTTTAAGCAAAGGTGTCTGCAATCGTCTTCAAGTTACGATTATATTTCTAGAAGGATGTTGCAGAAAAAAACTTTCATTGTCATGCTCGTTGGTAAGCAAGCTCATATATTCTTTTTCATCCTAACTCTGGGAAAAGTTTATACATTACAGTGCTTCTAATCGCCAGCGAACTGCCAGGCAGCGCTGCTGCTGCAAAAAGTCAAAAGGCTGCAGCAAATGATGGCCCCAGCGGACACCCCGGCGCACCTAAAGCAGTTTCACATGATGAGGCTGTCTCAAGGCGTAGTCCGGGCATCCATGATTGAGGTTTGGTTAAAAGAGTCACACATCCGGAATTGCAAATTTAAAACCTATATTAAAATATGTCAATATGTTTATGTAAAACACAAAACAAACATTAAAGATAATTAAATATAAATTGCATGCAAAACAATTATCGGAATGTAAATGAATTTAAACTCCTTTAAAACTGCTATTCACACTCTGCACAATATTTCATCGTAAACAATGGATGTACTATGTGCTGTACTGTTAGAACTTCGAAAATTTCTTATAAAAATCGCAGAAGCAATCAAGTCGTACTGGACATTAACTCTCTCATTTGTCAAGGTATTCTCGCGAAATTTTACTATGATTATATTCCAAGACTTTGCTACAATTTTCGACCATATTGTTCAGAGCACACCACTAGAGCTTATAGCCATCCAACTGAGTGATCGCAATCAGAAGAAAGGTCGTTTTATATCGTTTCGTGCTTTAAAAAATGCACCCACGAAGAGGTTATGGGGGTATACTAGTCTAAAAATTTGACAAAATGAAAATTTTAGCTTCGATATTCGAAAATATCTCCTTCAAAATTCAAATTGATGCCGAAGTTATGGCCATATTATTTTCATCTTTTATTTGCATCTGGACCAGTTTAGCGAACAACTGCAACAAGAAACGCGTTTTTCTCGAAACAGCTTTCCAGATACAGTTGCCACAATATCAACCGATGATCAACACTTCAATAAAGTAAAGAAATTGGTGCTGGAGAATCGAGGACTAACGGTCAGAGATCTTACTGGCAGCGTTGGAATATCGGAAAGATCACTGAAAACCATTTTGAAAGAGAGGTTGGGCCTAAGCAAAGTGAAAGCACGGTTGGTTCCAAAATTACTCAATTCTCTATGCTTTCCGACTAGCAAGATGTCATGAAACGTATTATTACTGGCGTTGAGTCTAGGATATATGTTTACAAACGGTAACCGGCGATCAATTCACCTAATGTCGTGGTAAAAGTAAGCCGAAAAAAAACACGTCAAAGTAGGTCAAAAAATCATGGAGAAGTTTGACAGTTTTCTTCGATTATCGAGGTGTGGTGTACTTCGAATTCCTCCCGACTAGACATAGCTAGGAATAACACTTCAGTACTCGTATTATGCGCGAAGCATTCGTCAGCCGTATGTCAAATATAAGAGCGATCTCTCGACAGTTTGTGTTGCGATTTTTACAATGGATAAAAATATCGAACAAAGAATTTGTCTCAGTTTTCGTCTTTCTAACCAAATTTCGTGCGCGGAATCGTTGCGAATGTTGGAAAAGGTTTACTGTGATTCAGGTTTATCAAAATATTTTCCGCGTTGTCTCACATACTTTTCAGTTGTTTTTAGTGTAAAGTAAATGAAAGATTTGAATTATTTAACAAAAAATTATGTAAAATAATATTATTTAAACAAATGGATCGTGAGAAATATCAATAATGTAGCACGAACATTTTTCTTTGACTTCAAAAAATTTCATCGATTTATCTCTAGTAGTTTATGAGAAAAAAAATTTACTATTTTATCGTACTCTAAATTTCAATCGTCAATAACTTTATATCATTTTGACGAAATATGCGTCTAGTCCCCCTTCTAATGAACTGCTAATTTTCAAAATCGGTGATTTTGCGAAATTTCCCCGGATCACTTGACGTGGTTTGACCCTATACCAAAACTATTGCAAGATTTAAGAGATGTCGAATTGTGTATATTTTTCAAAACATTTCAGTTAAAATATCAAAATGTTAAATATTGAGGTGTTAAGTGTTTATCAAGAAATAAAAAAATTAGGTAAGTCTAGCTAACTGGATCTGGGGGAGTGATAATAATAGTTAACCATACTAATTTCACTAGGAGAGTACTATACGATAGTTGCGACCATCATACCTAACCTCTGAACAACTCACGGATATGTACGAGTATGGGAGCTGAATTCCCGACTTCAGAAGTTGCACATTTTTATACTCTCGCAACAATGTTGCTAAGGAGAGTATTATAGTTTTGTTCACATAACGGTTGTTTGTAAGTCCTAAAACTAAAAGAGTCAGATATAGGGTTATATATACCAAAGTGATCAGGGTGACGAGTAGAGTCGAAATCCGGATGTCTGTCTGTCCGTCCGTCCGTCCATGCAAGCTGTAACTTGAGTAAAAATTGAGATATCATAATCAAACTTGGTACACGTATTCCTTGGCTCCATAAGAAGGTTAAGTTCGAAAATGGGCAAAATCGGCCCACTGCCACGCCCACAAAATGGCGGAAACCGAAAACCTATAAAGTGTCATAACTAAGCCATAAATAAAGATATTAAAGTGAAATTTGGCTCAAAGGATCGCATTAGGGAGGGGCATATTTGGACGTATTTTTTTTGGAAAAGTGGGCGTGGCCCCGCCCCCTACCAAGTTTTTTGTACATATCTCGGAAACTACTATAGCTATGTCAACCAAACTCTACAGAGTCGTTTTCTTCAGGAATTTCCATATACAGTTCAAAAATGGAAGAAATCAGATAATAACCACGCCCACCTCCCATACAAAGGTTGTGTTGAAAATCACTAAAAGTGCGTTAACCGACTAACAAAAAACGTCAGAAACACTAAATTTTACGGAAAAAATTGCAGAAGGAAGCTGCACCCAGGCTTTTTTTAAAAATTGAAAATGGGCGTGGCCTCGCTCACTTATGGACCAAAAACCATATCTCAGGAACTACTCCACCGATTTCAATGAAATTCGGTATATAATATTTTCTTAACACCCTTATGACATGTACGAAATATGGGTGAAATCGGTTAACAACCACGCCCTCTTCCAATATAACGCTATTTTGAATTCCATCTGATGTCTTTTCTGTATAATACGAGTATATACATTAGGAATCAATGATGATAGCTGAATAAAACTTTACAAAAATACGGTATTTGAAAAATATGTAAATGACGTATAATGAAATCTCGATTATCACTTTATCATGCGAGAGTATAAAATGTTCGGTGACACCCGAACTTAGCCCTTCCTTACTTGTTCTCTATCGTGTTAATTCTCCATATAAAGAATTTTAGATAGCTGAATTGAATTTGTTAGACTTCCTTATTATGTCGGAAATAACATTAAAAAGTCATTGAAAAATATTATTTATGTGTAATAAATTACGATTTAGTTAAATTTCTCAAGAAGAGTGAGCGGTTCATTTTCATTTCTAGCTTCATACGGAATTTTGAGATTGTACATTCAGTTTGATCCAGCAGCTGACCAATATCTTTCAAAGAATCAATGACAACTGTGACACTTCAGAATATAAGCGATACTCTATAAAGTTTATGTAGCTTATTTTGTTTTTTATTAGTTTATAGCATTCTAGTAGGATAGCCAGTATGTTAATTTGGGTTAGCTTAAGACAGTCGTTCTTAACGGTCACCGGGCAAGCTTTTCATTAGGTCTCCTGCGTTCTACTTTAGAACA
This sequence comes from Bactrocera neohumeralis, assembly GCF_024586455.1. Taxonomy (NCBI): domain Eukaryota; kingdom Metazoa; phylum Arthropoda; class Insecta; order Diptera; family Tephritidae; genus Bactrocera; species Bactrocera neohumeralis. Next base: position 65,840,231 of record NC_065922.1, read on the forward strand.
AACGGATATTGCAGTCGTAGAAGACCAGATCGTCAACCAACGTCTGCTAAGCGCTAGGTCCATTGGTCCAGTGCTGGCACGCAAGATGCCAATGGAGATCTAACCCGTTCCCACTTCGATGTGGGCGATTACCAGCGATTCCCTTATATCCGCGCATCCAAAAAACTTTGATGATGAAGTAGTTTGATGCTATTTCTGCTGAGTGGAGGAGGAGTGTCATCCTTGGCTAATTTTGGGTGCACATTATTTCAAACCAACCTTAGTCTCGACGCTCTACTGTTGGATCATTCACTAATCAAACACGCAATTATTCGGCAACCAAAAAGCAGATTGGCCTGGTCAGGAGCATCTCGAAACGAATCCGAAAACCAGAAACGATCAAGCGGGAGTTTGCGCAATTTGAAGCAGACGAGTTTGCCAAGTCAGTAGCCTCTCTAAACGAATCCGAGCAAGAGAAAATACCGTGCATGCGCAAGCTAAAGAAATAGCTCAGATTAAATAGTAATCTGTAGTGAAATACAGGATAGCGATAAAACGATGTCACGAGACAAAAACTAAGGACTTATCACATAGGTCCAAGAAAAGTATATACAGATTTATAGCTACCATAACGGGATCATTTGGAGAACATGCGTTGCAAATGTAAATAACAACAATACTTGCCGCAGCTTGAAACTGGAAGGGAGTAGAGTAAAGTTCTTTAGATCCTCTGCGTGTTCCCACAGCTTGTGCAAGTGCTGAAGCTGCTCGACCTGCTCCAGCCACATCGCCTCACTCTATGGGATCTTGAAAAGTTCAAAGAAGATCGGACGTTTTCGAGCCAAATTTTGTTTAGCGTGAGACTCACTTCTGGCTCAATGAGTATGTAAACAAGCAAAATTAGCACATTTGGGACAAAGCTCAACCTGAAGAGATTCAACAGCTGTCATTTCATCCAGAAAAACCAACAGTTTGATGTGGCTTATAAGTCGGTGGAATCATCGGTTCACATTTTATCAAAAATGATGTCGGTGAGAAGGTAACCGTCAAAATGTCTATAACTGACTATTTGATGCCTTAAATTGAAGCTCGTGATCTCGGCAACATTTGGTTTCAACAAAAAGGCGCCACATGCCACACATGGCAACAATCAATATATTTATTGAGAGAACATTTCGGTGGGCAGTTAATTTCATTTTATCGGCCATTCGATTGGCCACCAAGATCACGCTGACGATGTGGTATCCATTCGACTTTTTGCTATGGTCGATATGTAAAGTCTGAAGTCTATGCGGACAATCAACAAATCGATTCAGGCTGGGAACAAAACATCACGCGTGTCATTCGTCAGTTACCAGTCGAAATGCTCGAACGAGTCCTCGAAAATTGTTCTCAACGGATGGACCATCTGAGACGTAGCCATGACCAAGATATGAAAGAGATAATCTTCAAACTTAAATGCCAAAAATTGATCTTTTGAATGATAATAAACATTCCATTGTATCGACAGCAAGACTAAGAAAACAATTTTTTTTTTTTGCTTTACAAATATATAAGAAATTTTATAATTTCAGTATTTGAACATTAACTGTTTCTTATTTTTGTTATTTTATATAATTGAATCATTTGAGACACTTATAGCGGTACTAGACGTTTTACCGTTGCTCCCATCTTCTTTTCCTTCTATTCCTTCTTTTCCTTCTTTTGACTTTTCACACACAGGGACACATTTGCGGTAGCTGTAGCGGTACTATCATCATGTGCCATATTACCACCGCCTCTATTTCGATCAAGTGGATAACCAGAGCTTGTCGACAATTGGTTCACAATCAGAAAAGCTAAAATAATTAAAAGCAAATTCTTTATTCAGGACATACAGGTAGCATGGATAACTGCTATGGTGTGATGCTCTTTTCATGCTATATAAAAGACTGTCTGGCTATGTGACTACGACAATTCGAAAATCGTGAACTGATGTTTCCATGTTGTGGTTTTCGTATTGGATGTAAATTAATTATTAAAGTCATACAAAAAGAGCGAAGTGAGCAATAAGCGGCATCGTTTCCATGGCGTTTCTTAAAATTTTGGCAGAACATATTCTTAAAATCAGCTATACTTACCAACGAGCATGAAAATTAAATAACTCTTCGGCAACATCTTTGAAAAGGTATATTAGCAACTCGAAAACGGCCGAAAACACTTCTGATTTCACCGAAGTTTAATCAAATATAACATGTGCTTATACAGTAGCATCTGTGAGATTGCAACATCCATTAAGACAACAATGGAAGAGCTTAATTTAAATTCAACTATTGTGCTTAGCGAAGAACGTGCAGTTACACGTTAAGGGACTAAAATGAACAGAATCCAATCAATTAATGCAAATGAGGTTTTCAAAAAATTTTCTTAGACTTTCTTTAATATTTTGATAAGTATTGACGGAAAATTATTCAATTTTGTTCGAACACTAGCTTGACTTTGGAATTTGAGTCACCTAATAGAAATCACGAGGGCAAAAACTTTCCATCCCAATGCCATTACCACTGCATCCCAAGTAGATGACGCATTTTAAAAAACGGCGTTCGATTGCCTTATGCTTCCCAACTTTTGTGTACAATAGGTTAGGTTAAGAGGTCGATCCGCACAAGGTCAGCGTAGAACGCCGATCTGTTGTTGCACCTAAAACTCCTATATAGCAGATTACAAGATCCTCGAAATGGCGCTCAGAATTTATCACAAATTTGTTGTGACGAGATGTTGCCACCTCAGTCTTACAAAGGCTGAACATTGGAGGCTGGAGGAAGTGCCCCTACGACTGCAGCAGCATGAACTTTGCTAAGGTCAAGTAGTTAAATAGATCTCTTGTCCTAATCTGGACCAAAATGATGTTGCAATCGCATAGAAGTGGGCCGTCGTGCAGTGCTAGAACGCAAGATAAAAATGGAGATCTAACTCAATGCCATTCCGATGTAAGCGGTTACCAGCGATTCCGCTAATCCGTAGATCCAAACAATTCTGATAATGATGTAGCTTATTGCTATTTCTGTCGAGTACAGACAATCCTTCATTAATTTTGAACGCACAGTTTGCGAGCTGTGCAACGCAAATATCGCCGCTCAGCAGTGGAAGCATTCGCCACCCTAAAAGAGGCTGTTCTGCATAGCGGTACATAGCCACTTTTGCCTGAAAAATACTAAAGTGGTTCGGTAGCCTAAAGCCAAGATTGTCGAAGAGCTCCTTATAGAAAACACCCCTTCCAAACTTCCATCGCGGCATCGACCCAACAGCAAAAAAGTTCAGTCGCTTCTTCTCCAGCGAATGCTCGCCATCCACTTATCCCTCGTCGGTATATGAACCTGCTAGCTTCGACCCATGAGCAAAAAAAGCTCAGTGCGCCTCTTCTCTAGCTAATACTCCCCATTCCCGTATTCCTCGTCTGTATATGTACAGAGAAAAACCACAATGAGTAGCCTTTGCGGCGAAGTGATCCAAGTCCTCCGCAATTAAGTAGAGGAAGGATAGTATTTCAGTTTTCAAACCCTTTGGTTGAGGTGAAATCAATTTATCTATTTCTTTTTTGTGACTGAAATTTGTGGACTTGTCGCTTTATGCTATTTTAGTTAGGAGCTGAAATACTTAACTGAACACTTAGATCTGCTCTCTCATCCATGCAATGAATTTCTTTACTCACAAATAAGGTAGATGAATTTCAAGCCAGACAGGGTACAGAATATGTTCTGTAATGCATTCTTGATAGCTTTTGTAGCAACTGTTAACCGTTAACTGTTAACTAAAACAAATTGTGGTTGCCTACAAATTTAGGCGACTCTCAACGTCGAAGCTTTATGTGACTTTCCATAACGAACTGACTATTTTTGAAAAAGTTCTCTAGGAGGAGATTTAACGAGAATCGGTGTGCATCCAATAGTTGCGCTTCAAGGATCTTTATTACCATTTCGATGATTACCTTATATGTTCATATTCATATATTTCAAAGCTTTAATGTTTTATTGAAACGTATTAAGAAAGTTTTTTAAAATAATGTTACACATATTCGACATTTATTTATTTTGAGCTGATATGTTATCTAAGTTTTTTAGGAGCTTTTGCCCGCCAAGTTTGACTTTTCTAGTTTTAACCAGAGGGTTCTTGGTCCATCCGGCATTTCTACCAATTTCGCTATTTCATCAAATAACTTTGTAAATACAAGCTTTTTGTCGCCGCTGGCAATTTCGCCCTTCATATTTATGGGTTTGAACTCATTTGCTGTACTAGAATCTTCAGAAAGGTCATCGTTGGCACTACGTTGGGAAGTGAAGGCTTCATTTGGTATTTCGCAAACGATTAGGAAAACTAAAATATAGAAAAACCATTATGCATCAACTTATTATTATATCACTTACTATAACTGGTGTTAGTAAAATAAGAAATAAATGCCTTTGAGATGATGGCACTTAGCCGCTTATTCTTAGATGTAAGAACTTAGCACTCCATACATTTTTTATGTGTATTTTTTATTTTTGTTGCAATCAAGCAAAATAAGTTAGCAGCATCATCTTTGAAACTTCAGCACTTACCAAGGAACAAATAACAGCCAGCATATTTCGGGAACATCCTCGATGTAGTACGTTAAAAAGATGCTGAAATGGCAGGCAAGCTTCCAAGTACAAATGATTTATTATCACTAAATCTCCATAAAACTGTAATACGGCTTATATAGTGCAATCTTGAAAACCTCAGCATCCATTATGGAAGACAATAGAAAGCTTTAAATTAAAATCTCCCATTGTTCTAAGCGAAGAACGTAGATTAACATACTAATTGAAAAGAAAGAAGGTAATCAAGAGCAGCCGAAACGTATGCATAATACTAATAACATTGTCTACATGCGTTTTACAACAGCATGCTAGGCTTCAGAAGAGCTAAGCGAGCCTACTCTTAGCACTTGCGTAGGAGAAAGTTCCTTCTGACTCACGGTTAATTGGTTCATCTTTCCTTCTTTTTCTTTATTGCTGGAGACATCGCTCACGCGATGCTTTAGCCAAGTATAAAACAGCGCGCCATTCGTTATTTCTTTTCGCTGTTTGGTGCCAATTGACGGCGTGGAGGTCTTCCTCTTCTTCTGCTTCCCTGAAGTATTTTTATCCATTCGGACGACATCGCATGGCTCGGAGTGGTCCTTTCCGATCCTGACGGAGTTTTTGGAGTAGTTGGCGCAGATTGTGAGGTCGCTTTTTATGGTTTTAAATTGCAATCAGTTTTCGCCACCGTAATAGAGTAGCTGTACCGGCAATCCATCGACCCTTGTCAATTTGTTGTTCTTCAGACGGGTAGTTGCTATTCGAACTTTTTCATGGTCGGGGAATCCGGTTCCCAATCTCCTGGTGTTATGCTTTCACTGCCATTCAAAAGGCTGGAGAAGTGTTCCCTCCATAATTTCAGTATGCTGTGAGCGTCAGTCACTAGACCAGCTTTGGGAGTATGCTCCGGTCTTGAAATTTTCTGTTAGGCGCTACATCTTTTCGTAGAACTTTCGAGCATTACTCTTGTCGTCCAGCTTGTCAAGCTCTTCGTACGCACGCATTTCGGCATTTCTCTATTTTGTCTACAAATGTCGCTTCCTCTAATACTTCTAATTAACTATGAAATTGTGAAGTCCTCTTAAAGTATCAGCCAAATCGCTTCAAAATAAATCTACATTGACGTGTTTATCTTCTACAGCGTGTGTTCTCTTAGGACGTGGCGACAAGAAAAAGTTGGTGATCAGCACTTTAGTTGACTGGAAAAGCTGATGACAATTGAAACCATAACTCAAACTTTTTGTGGATGGTTCCAATGTTTTAAGAACTTTCCGTAGACTGACCGATCAAATACAATGCTATAATCGGCTTTTGAAAAGCAGCAGAACGTTTACTCGCCCACCACTGATGTCCTTCAGCCTTCCAAGCTATTAATCGTCCGCTTTTCAATTTCCGTGGTCTGTTTTTGGGAACTTCCTAGTCAAGGACAGTTCCAAAAATTTTGTATTGTGGCAAAATTTTTTAATATTGTACTGTTTCCTTTTCAAATATTGAAAAGTATGTTCTGTACTTGTGTATTTAGTAGGCCTTCCACTAATGATGGACTCCATTTTTCATTGAGTTTCTACACTCTTTGATTCCATTTACCTTAACTCACTTATAATTTGCCAAGTTCGATAAAATTTTCGAAGAATATATTTATACTTGGTCTTCCTAAATGTCATTGGTCGATATGCTATCCTAAATATGGTGTTCCTAAATATAATTGGTCGTACTGATGAAAATATTAAAAAAGTGAAGGATATGGAGCTTGGAAATCGAGAGGCAAGTGTTAGAGAGATGACACGAAAGTTTGATATTTCTCAGAAGCCCTTTCGAATGATTTTGGTGGATATTTTGGGTTCATACGTGTTCTTGCTCGACTCGTAAAGATAAAGCTGAATTTTTTTCAAAAAGAGTAACGCAAACAGGTCTCTTTGGACATACTTGATAGTGCGAATTCCTATCCCACATTCATGGAGAGCGTTATAACTGGCATGAGACATGGGTTTATGAATTTGCCTTGCAAACAAGTCAATAATAATCGGAATGGAAGAAAAAGACGCGACCGAATTTAAAGCCAACAACGCAGTGAATACCATCAACCACCGAGCCATATTTGGCTCCGAGTGAACTTTTTCTTATTCCTCAAACTTAAATTTTCGCGCCATGGAACCCGTTTTCAGTCGATCGGAGAGAACTTATGAAAATTGTTTCGAAGACAGGAAAACTCTTTGACATAAGTGTATTACATCTGGTGGGGATTACTTTGAAGGCGACAAAATAAATATTATGCGCTTTATTTACAATTTCCGGGTACTTTTTGTCACAATTCAGTTTCGTACGATCATCAAAATTAAAACAAACGAGTAGTCACATTTTGCTTGACCCATATTTACATAATTTTTATTAAAAATATTACTTATCATTGTATAAACTTATGTTTCTTTGGGCGCACTCTTCTGTATTTTAAGCCATATATATTCTGGTCCACTTTCCATTGCTATATATTGGGCAAGCATAAGCAATATCCTTCTAAAGTTCGGTGTCATAGAGTCACTCTCGTCTTCCATTGTCCCCGGATGCATAAATTCACTTACTATATCATCATGGGAAATCGCTTCACCGGCTATAATTCTCTCTTCATCTTGTACGCCCTTTTCACACTGTGTTTCTTTAATGACTAGACAGGCTGAAATATACATACATTTAAAAGTTTAGGTTAAAACAGGCAAAACAGTTAACTTCGGTTGCACCGAAGCTATAATACACTTCACAAATGAAAAAATTCCGTTCATCAGTCATATAATTTATATATATTTATGAATATATTATAGGTTCGTGCGACTTCTTCAATCTATTGCTGGAGGAAATAATACGAGCTGCAGAGCTAACTAGAGAAGGCACAATCTTCTATAAGAGTGTACAGCCTGTATCTCCTGTCGCCAAACAAACAGTCATCACACTCGCGGCTTGGCTCCCACGTCATTGCTGACAGTCATAACTTCGTAGTCGTAGTTAATTTCGTCTACCTTGGAAACAGCATTAACACCAAGAGCAACGTCAGCATTGAAATCGAAGCAGAATAACTCTTCCCAAAAGGTGCTTCCTCGGACTGAGTAGCCAATTGAGAAGTAGAATCCTCTCTCCACGAACAAAAACGATGAGCTGTATGGGATATACGATGATATTGACATAGTTCAGCGAATTAAGAGACAGCGGCACGATGGCTAGGCAATTTCGTCCGAACCGATGAAAATATTCCAGCTCTGAGAGTATTCGTCGCAGTACCCGCCAGGGAAAGCAGAGAAAGAAGAAGGCCTCCACGCCATTGGAAAGACCAGGTGGAGAAGGACCTATCTGCACTTAGAATCTCTATTGTAAACTCAGCTATAACCGCCTAAGCGGTGTCTATGCCAATGAAGAGAAGAAGAATATATATTATTCGTTCACTGATGTTTCCTTCCGTGTGTTACAAACTTCGTTTCAAGCTTAATATATCCTATTAAGGGTATGAAAAATATTCATTTCCGCACTTAATATGGTAAGTCTCTCAGCCTTGCGTCCACTCATGTTCCATACAAGCTTTGTTTCTCTAGTACTAAGTTTCTTACCAGATTTGAATAGTATTATGTTATATAAGATGAGATATAAGATATGTTAAGTTACATTATGCTATATTATATTACCATATTTCATTACAAACAAAACTTTATACTAAGTGACTTACCAACTATTAACAGTGTTATGAAGATATTCTTTGTCAACATCCTGTATCTTCTGGCTATAATATAAAATATTTAACGCGTTGTGGAGAGCGTCGCTAGAGCAGACATAAATTGTAACAGTAAACCATAGCGCCATCAATAAGGTTTTATATAGCGTCCGTTTGATAATCTACGACACATTATAAAAAGAAACTCAATTCACCATTTGTTCTTGAAGACAAAAGTTCGGTATTTGCATATAGATTGAGTAACGTGTTGAGACATAAACTTGAGAACACACATTTAAAAGTATGTATGTATGAAAATAATAAAAAGATACAACTCTCAGGTCAGTTATACCGAAATCCGGTACTACTTTGCACGTAATTTAAATCAATCTGTCAAATCTGGTAGAAGAAGGTAAAATTTTTCAAGACTTTTTCAAGACATTACGCTAATTTCTCTAAAAGTATGCCTACGAGTAGAGAAAAGATGATGTAGTTCCTACAGTTCACTCTGGGCCATAAGGATTTCGCAGTCGCACATGTTTTTGTTGCTGACCAGCGCTTGCCGAGTCACGGGATTTTCGTAGGTTCAGAGCTTGAATGCTAGAAGACATTGGAGAACCCACAAATAATCAATCGAATGAAATTGGTGTAAGGACACCCTTTGCTTCGCCCAAAAAACATTCGCATAAAATATTACGATTTCTTAAAGCCAGACACCACTTTTGGTGAGACGACCCACCTCTTAACAATAGCTCCTTTATAACAATATTAGATGATGAATACCTGCCTCACTTTTTCCTGAATGTTTGGTTTCTATAAGAGCTTGCTATCAAGAATAATCTAAGCTTGTACACACCGTTTTGCTCCGTTTAATTTAGACTTATGGCTAATCTATTTCTATATGCCAACATGGTTTCCACATTTAGATACCTTTGGGTGAGATCGTAAGAGGAGTTTAGAAATTGTCTACAGTTAATCACGTTCGCGTGCGCAACCGCCTCCTTAGTTCCACAAGTTTCTTGTATTTTGAGTAAAGATTAATGTACGCTAGATTGCGAGTTACTCTTATTTACTTTCTGAAGTGGCCGTGGATTTCCTCAATTCGCCACAACCATTTTGTCGCAAATGGGACTATAGACGCTTGAGATTAACTTCGACTTCAAACTAATTAGAGTAAATCACAAATCTTTATGGAATATCTAATTTATATGCTGTAAGCTCGATTTGAAGAGCCATGTCGCAGTTGCCTCATTCTAAATTGCCGCATTTGGGACGAAGAGCAACCTAAACAAATTCAAGAGCTGCCATTTCATCCAGAAAAAACAAGGCGGGTATTGTTGTCATGTATTTAGCTCAAGCTTTTCAGATTTATAAAAAAAAATTCCTCTGTCAAATTCTACATATTTTAGATATATAAAGCATCATTCCCCTACTTATAAACTTCAAGATCCAATTTTCACATAACTACTTTGTTCGTTAAGTAGCTCTATTATTCAGATGATGGCGTTGACTCAGTCTCTGCTTCAGCTGGCTCTTCATCTAAGTGAAGGTATTCTTCTAAATCTTCTTCAGTAGGCTCCTCGTCATCAACTTCTTCATCTGAAGGTTCCTCTGTCGCAGCTGGCTCTTTATCTTCAGCTTCCTGTGATTGTGCACTAGCGCTGGGCAATTCGTTGAACACGGCGTAAACTTTATGAAAAATATTACGTAATCAATAGGAAAGTATAAAAGCTAAGCAATGGTTCAACTTTACCGCCAATTAACAGACACAAACAAAGGAATTTCTTGAACATTTTGCTGACACAAGTGTTAACACAATTCAGTACTGTCTGCCATAGTCTGTCGAACCGTGCTTTATATACGCCGTGTTGCAGTTGCAGCCAATCAGTTTGGTCATAACTGGCTCATGATTTTTAAACGTGATTAACTAATAGACGGGTATAAGTTATAAGTATTTTTCTAACTAAAACACATAAACTATTTCAGATAATGGGTTAATGCATGCATACTCTAGATTTACAAACTAACACACGTACCGTTAGCCGGTTGGCACACGCGTCTTCGTGTTTTAGACTTTTGTAAGCGCTGTCTGACTCAGACTTGACTTTACCAAGTTATTAATAGAAACACAGTCAGGTCTCCACGTACGTTCCAGACTCAAATAAATTGACTTCGCAGTTTACGTATGCTTAAGTTAAAACATCTTTATATGTTCTGTATGCTGCCAACTGATTTCAAATAGTATGTTTTGACAGATTTTACTAGATCATATTCCGTTAAGATTCAGCTAAGTGAGATCCAAAAAGTACGAGCTTATTTTTAAAAAGTGAGACATTTTCAACCGCTAAAAGCAAGATAAGTCCCATTAGAATTCAAAGAGTTTAAAGCAGAGTAAATTTTACCTTCAGGAGCTCATTGATAAGAATATGTAACTTACCGTTATAAGTAGTCATCTTCATGCATTTCCTTTCCCACATATTACGCAACCACCAGATTCTCTCAGTTCAATGCCTTTTTCCACAATAACTTCTCAGTTACTACCAAACTCACTTCCCAGATCTATTTACTAATTAATTATGATTCGATTCCAGTTGGATCATTTGCTCAACGACTTCATTGATTCCGGCCTTCTCTGTGGATGTAATCTAAAACACTAAGGCCAGCCAAAAATATTGCGAAAGATTTTTGGTGTTAATTCCTTATCGCGATCAATTGTTTTGATCGGTACAAATTATACAAAGAGGGTCGACGACGAACCACCTCCATTACGGCCGTCAACATCAACTGATGATCAACATGTCATGGAAATGAAGGAATTGATGCTGCAGAATCGACGATAACAGTCAGAGATGTTATTGTTGTTTTAACGTATTATCTAGTCCCCGTTAGGATGGATGGATGGATTATTTAAGCTGTCGTCGACGTCATTTAACGCGAGGCCCAGGAAACGTGCTGTTTCGACGGGGTCGGAGCAAAGAGAAAAGGGTGTCAGATGAGTGGGGTGGGCGGAGCATGCAAAAAGGTGGCCATTGTTATGCGAAGACTCATTGCACGCAGGACATACATATATTGGATATGTCGGGGTTTATTCTGGACAAGTAAAAGTTTAACCTGCTACAATATCCAGTACAAAGCTGCGCAAGGGTCACTGGCGTTTCTCGCGGCAAATCGAGCTCTTTGTCTGCAATGGGTGCTGATTTGACTCCTAGAATGCCAATCACTGGAAGGGAGCCAATGAAGGTGTTGATAGCTCCACTGTGAATGGCGGTCAGTACATGTCGGAAGTCAGCTGCGTCCGAAGTCCGATCGGTGTATTGTTCAATGTCGTCGACGTAATTGAGGAAAGGCCTCTTGATGTTTCTAGTAGGCGGTATCGCTCCAAGCAGTAGCTGGAAGAGTGATCAGTGAAAATCATTTTGAAAGATTATTTGGGCCTAAGAAAAGTGAAAGCACGATTGCTTCCAAAACCACTCTTTTTTCGAAAAATAGCGTCGCGTTAACGTCTGTATAACAATGATTTCCGACTACCAGGATGTCATGAAACATATTCTTACTGGGGATGTGTCTTGGATCTGTGCTTATAACCCGGAAACACACGATAAATCGGCTTTCGATGCTTCCTCCTACTATAAAAAAAAACCCAATATACAACCGAATACCGTGACAAAGGTGAGTCGAAGCCAAAAAAAATACGTCAAAGCAGGTCGAAAATCAAAGTTATGTGGACATTTTTCTTGCATTATCGAGGTGTAGTGCACCTCGAACTCCTTCCGACTGGCCAAACTGTCAACAAGGAATACTATTTGAGTGTTATGCGTTGTTTGCGCGAACTATACGTGCCGCAAACAACGTATTTCCTCAGCTCCGTGTGAAAAGGACCATAAGTCCTCTGTAAAATTTTACTCTGGAAACCTCGTAACGCCTTCTAATTAACTGTTGCCAGCGTCCATCCCTCTGTACCATATAGCAGAACGGAGATGATGAGTGACTTATAGAGTTTGTCTTCGTGTCATACTGTGTCATCGAATTTTCCTACTGCTATTATTCCAATATCATCTACATATAATTGTCATCTTATGTCCATATTTGTCAGAAGTTCTAAGATAGATAATCTAACTTTTAGGTTCAATAGAAGAGCTTATATAGCTTCTCATCAGGGAAACTCCTTTGTGGTTCTGATTTGAATAGTTTCATTGTCTACTGCCATTTCCGCTTTTCTGTTGCTTCTTCACGCATTTCTTATGGAGGACACCGTGAACAGTCTCATGTGTCAAATGCTCGTAAAATATTTATGAAAGCGCAAATTGTTGCCTTCTGTTGGCTAACGCCTTCCCTAAAATTTCTGATAATTAAGATCAAACTGTATTGGTTGATTTGCCTTCTCCACATGCATGTTGTACATGGTGCATAGTTTTATTTATTTCTTAGAGGGTTATCGAAGATCTTCTCCAATGGTTTTATAGGGTTACTCGGTTAAAAGTTTCAAATTTTCAAATTTTTTTTTTTTTTTTCACATAAAAAATTAAATGTTTTATTAGAATTTTTTATTGTTGAAATTTGAAATTTTTGGAAAAAAAATTTTTTAACTCCGCCATTGCGGGGCCATTTCCGGTGACCACTCGGAAAAAAGATCCGACCGCGTTGGCGGGATTACTCCTTACAGTATCATCTAAAGTTGAAAAATACGCTAACTTAGAACTTGAACGAAGGAAGAAAAGAACTGAAATTTGGATTTTTGGCAGACATTTTTACAAAAAAATGAAAATTTCGCGACTTTTTTTTCAAATGGTTGTAATCGAAAAAAAAATCCACACAATGTTACAAGACCATACTTCCGAAACTGTTACTCGGATCAACTTGCAAATTTCCGACAATATTCTAGAGGTGTTGTAAAATATTAATAAGGCAATAAAAAACGAATTTTTCAAAATTTATTTGAAGTACGTTAATTTTATTAAAGAATTTGGCTGTTGTAAACTAAGGCACGGATGTTAATTTTTGTTCATTAAGAATGGCGTGAATTCAGAAGGCATTATTGAAGTGCCGTTATATCCTCAAGAAATCACTGTTTGCGGTGCTCTATGGGCAGAGGGAGTCACTGCTGTGCGCATTTCTTCAAACATTTAGGCGACCATAATACATATTACAGTCAACAAAGTAACAAAGTGGAGGAGGTTGTTGAGTACGATCTTTAGCTCCAACACGATGGCGCTACATGCCATGCAACCAAACGAAGTAATCAATTTATTGAACGAAATCGTTGGTGAAAGAATTATCACGCATTGCGGGCCTGTGACACTCTAAGCTCATGCGATCTAACAGCGTTGGACAATTTTTGTGGGATTAGCTCGAGACGATTGAAGCCTTATGAGAGAATATTCGATCAATAGAGGCTCTCAACTGAAATTTATTCAAGCCAACAGTGCCGGTGACTTGCCCGAAAGCAATTTTAAAATATATTGGCAAAGCCTTATTTTTAAAAAAATACCATTTATTATATTTAATTCTGCGCAAAAAAGCACGCAACAGATATTCACACTGGTGCTACACAAATAATATTGATTTTTGTAAACTTAAAACTTATTGTATGGTATGCTTATCTAATGCATTAATTCTCACCAAAAACAGCGCAAATATTTCAATTAACACCCTTCAACAAAAAAAAGCGCCGAAAAGTATGCTACGCAAAGCTACCACACACATATATTTACATGTTAAATGCGCGATTGTAGGAATTTTAAAGCGAAATAGCGACGCTCTAAACAGCTGTGTATGTTGCCACACGCACACAAGTTTACATACACATACATATATACAATATACATATATATGGGCCATTCCATCAATTGGCGACATGGTTTTGTACCCGTGGTTCTCCGATTTTGACGAAACTTTAGAATATCAGCGACAACTTTGCATTTTTTTGCTGTTCATGGGATCAGAGTCACATAATTTTGAACACTGCTTCTTATGTAAAATTTAACGAGGAATCGAATGTGAAAGTCCATTTTGAAAAAAAGTTGGTGGAAAAGCACAAAAAATGGGGTTTTTGGAAAAAAGTTGTTTTTTTTTGGATTTTGAGCGACAACTTTGCATTTTTTTGCTGTTCATGGGATCAGAGTCACATACTTTTGAACACTGATTCTTATGTAAAATTTAACGAGGAATCGAATGTGAAAGTCCATTTTGAAAAAAAGTTGGTGGAAAAGCACAAAAACCGGGATTTTTGGAAAAAAAAATGTTTTTTTTTTGGATTTTGAAATTTTTTTTGGATTTTGAAAATATTTTTATCAGAAAGCTGAGATTTTTTTACATAAAATTGGATAACTGCAAAATTTTTTTCACTCAATTTTGAGGTCGTTAAAAAATAAAAGAAATAGTCATTTTTTTGTTTGATCTCAATTTGAATTGCGCGCCAAAAACCAATGGAGCAATTTTGGCCACTAAAAAGTTTACAGATATTCTTATTTTGGTCTATATTATAATATTCTATAGTTTCGTCAAAATCGGAGAACCACGGTTACAAAACCATGTCGCCAATTGATGGAATGGCCCATATATGTATATAACGACGCATCGGCATGCATTGTGGCCATTGTGTTCAGCCAAACTATGCGTTTCAGCTGCACCCATGCTTATGTCGTTGTTGTTGTATTGTCGCCTGTCATTTTGACATTTGTTGCATTATAATTACTATGCATGTTGCCGCCGCTGTCGAAATTGTCGCCATCCATAATTAATGTTATTTGCATTGTTGCCATACCGCATACCTGGGTGAGTACGCACATTTTTACACCCTCAACTAAGTGTGTGTGTGTGTGAGTGTATGTACGACATTGCTTTGGCTTTTGTTATAGGTGTTGTTATTGTTGTTAGCCACACACCGCAAAGCGCGCAGCAATTGCATGTCGATTAGATGCCGGAATGCAGACATGAACCCAGCTATTAAGGCCGAGCTGGAGTGCTTTTTTCAGTAATGGTTCTCAGAACGAACTCTAGTACAAAAGCTCAGATCTCGCTTTCAATGATATGGTATCTTGAAATAATGAATTGAGTGGATCTTCTCAGTTCCCTGATGACCGTTGATAATAGTCATATTTAGTTATTTGATATCTGCTTCTTAACAGTGCTTAGTAGGCAAGCTTGCCAACTCTTGTAAGCTGAAATCCGAAAACTTATACTTTGCTACCAATACAAACTAGAAAACCAAAGCTTTTCTGATAATTGGAGATGAGCTATAATACGATCCAGACATCCGCGGCTTCTTTAGCGACTAATTCTATATGAAATCGTTCGAAATAATATGGATATTTTCCTTATTAACTGCTCTGCACACCCGAACGGAAGTCAATATCTCCAATTAGAAGCCACACTCATATTAAATTGAAACAGGAACTTGCTTGATCTCACACTTTTCTGTTCAGTTTATTGTAGCAGAGGCTCGAAGCCCGGCCAAACCTCCGTTACTTTTTTGATTTTCTCTGCGTCACTGAGCTCAATTGAAACGACTATAAATATTCTAACCTAACAACTACTTCAGTTTGCTGCAGTGGTGTAGCTAGGGGGGTGCGAAGGGGGCCGTCGCCCCGGGCGCAACGTCTTGGGGGCGGCAAAACGATCTTCACTGTTTTTTAATATTCAGAAAAATACTTCAACAAATTTATTTACACAATTTATTTTAAAAGATAAAGAGTTGTACACTCACAATGTAATAATCTGAATAACAATGAAAAATATTAATTTTTACTCGAATACTCTTCAGTCTTTGAATTTGTCTTATATCTTTTGGCTTATATCTTTCTTAAAAATAGTGATAGAACTTAAAGATGCACTTTTCTAGCTTTGATCGCTGCAAAATCACATATCATATCATTGTAATTTAAAGTTGAAGCAGTTTCACATTCTATTGAGAGAATCGCAAGATTGGACAGTCTACTCTGACTCATGGTCGATCTCAAGTAAGATTTGATCAATTTAAGTTTGCTAAAAGATCTTTCACAAGATGCAACTGATACAGGTATACTGAGTAGTATTCTTAAAGCTGTCGCTAACGTCTTGTAGGCTTCCAGTCCCATTGAAGAAATGCATAATAAAACTTTTTCTGGCGAAAATCCAATTTGTTCTTCGTTTTTCTTCGCTCTCTTTAATAAAAGTAGGACGTCTTGGATGTCACTGTATAAATCTTCGTTATCCAAGTCATCTGGATAGGATTCGGCAAGTTGCTGGCATTTTTCTTTAATTTCGACGAGTTTGTCATTGTATGAGTCTCTGGTTAGTTCTATAATTTGTTCAAAATCACAAAGAAAACCAAAACGGTCATTAAGCTTTTCCAAATTGGTGAAACGGGCGGATATTTCCATTGATTGCTTATCCAGAATTTCGATCATACAGCGACGCATTTCTTCTTCTGAATTCAAACCAGCATCCTCAGATATTTCCCCCAGACATATTTCGCTTCTTCCGAATTCTCTTGATAATAGTAACACCCCACTGTTCGCACTTATTTTTGGCTTTGACTTCTAGTTCCTAAATTTTATATACTTTATATCGAAGATATTTTGTAAAAATTCACTTTTGTTCGAACCACCTAATGAAACTTGTAGGTAGGTAGATAAAGGGGGCGGCGAAACATCCTTGGCCCCGGGTGCCCGAAGTTGTAGCTACGCCACTGGTTTGCTGTGACTCTCACTGATGAAAAAAACTGACTGGCAGCCCGTTTTCATGAGAGTAGGATCTACTGGCGCGGCAATACTCTAGAAGACATTCCGGGGACACCATTTTATCAACAGCCAGTTGTCTTTTTTAGATTCATGTTTAACAAATAATAACTTCATAAGTAGCTTTGGTTCGATACTGCCTAATTCCCTGCTGGGTTAATTTATATTTTGGACATAGTTCTTCTAATGACCCCACATAGGCAATAGAGAAAATACGCAAATTTTAATTGCATACATTTGTACAGTTCGCTTAAAATTGTTTTCGACAGTCAGCGCTTTGAAATTGGGAAGCCGAAAATTAAGCTAAAACTAAAGCGAAAAGACGCCTAGAGACAGTAAAGGAGGCAGGCAGGAGATCGGGTATAAATACTCTCCGGTCCGGAGTCCTCAGTGGTCCAGGTGGTCTATGAAAATGTTTACCAGATTTTATTCTACAGCGATTCACAACAATCATCCACGGCGCTGCTTACAGATATTAGTTTTTTCGTTGCCTCAAAAAGTTTAGCATTCAACTCAACCCATTACTATTCGATGCTGTTTTCATGGAAGACTATATAGAAGTAGTATATCGCAGCTTGTTTTATTCAGCACTTGATTTCTATTGGACCGCTAGCACTGTATAATTTTAGGCGTCAATTACACAGTGTGGCACCGCGCCTACATGTCGACGATTAGAGCAAGTGTAAAAGCCGCCAAATCAAACGCACACTCGCCAACAAACGGCCAAATGAAATGCTGCTATTTCTGCAGCGTTTTCATTAATTACCGTTGGAATTTCCAAATGCTAAATTCATGCGATTTTTTGCAGCAAATTTTCATTAGCATTTATTTGGCGCATTCTAATCAAACGCGTTACAATTTATTTGCGCCGGTAAGCGCACTACACCTCACAGCCTGTCGCACTGTCGCACTCAGGCTCTCTCATACACGCTCTCGCTCTCCTTATATGTATTTGATGTTTTAGTATGTGGCTTGGTTGTTTGGTTTTGTGTAAATCTGTAAACATTTCTGCTTAGTGGCGGCGGTGAGGCTAAAAAGTTTGCACATTTTCGGTTGCGCTCGAACACACCGCAAAAACACATCCGCAAATATGCATACAAGCACTCATAGACACACACATACATATGTATATATACATATATTTATATATATTTCTATTTTAACATGGAAATATTTATTTCTCTGCTGCTGTGTGGTAAATTGTAGCATAGCTTAGGGCGTTATTAACTAAATGCGAATTATTTTAATTAGCTACTGCGAAATGTAAATCAACTTGTAGTTTCATTTAGGAATATTCGTGATATGCATACATATATATACAGTTAGTTTAGACATTTTAATGTGAAATGTTGGGTGATATTTTAGTGCTTTTCGCCATAAAATAAATCGTTGATTTGTATTGCGCCCGAGTGCCAAAGCAATTATTTGTTAGTTTTTAATAATAAGGGAACGGCAGCTTGGGATCGCAAAGGAGAAGAAGATATTGCTGAAATGATTTCAAGGTAAGGTATACAAAATTCCGTTGCTTTTAATAACAGCTTTAAATGAGTTTAGTACCAAGAAAAAAAGTTTGAACTGCTTGCACGGTCAAGAACAGATGGTACAACCTCATGAAGATGACTTTACTTCACTATTTTATGTTCACTGCGATCATGGAGCTTTTGTAGCTTAAAAGCTCTAAGTTTTTCTCAAGATCTTGCTGTGACAAATAAGTGAGGAGTTCAGCCTTTATGAAGAGTACACAGTTAAAGTTAAAATACTCTCTTTCTAAACATTTTGAATTCATTATTGTAGGTTTAAGCTAAGTTTCCCAAGCTTTTTCTACAGCAAATATATGAGATATTCGATCTACCTAAAGAATATACGGTCAAATACTGTGGGGAAAGTAAGATTCGTCTTGGTTCTACGAGCGGTTACCCACAGGGTGGAGTTCCAATCCCCTACTATGCAGCCTAGTAATAGATGAGCTAATTGAGTTGCTCACAAACAATGGGGTTCGGTACCAGTGGTATGCCGATGACATTTGAGATAAATTTGAGAATGTTCTCTGCGCCACATTCCAAAGGTGCTTAAGTCCAGCAAACGGATTGTACAATACGGTAATGTTAAATATCAACCCGTCAAAAACAACCGTCGTCACTTTTACAAAGCGAAAATCTCTTTCGGGCTTGAGGTTTCTGACACTTGGTGGCAGGGAGTTGGAGGTGTCTAAAGAGGTCAAATTTCAAGGTCTCAAATTAGACTCAACCTTACTGTGGAATTGGCTTGTGGAATTAATAACCAAGACACTCATGATATGCAGACATCTAGCCCAAACAGCGGCTTTTGTTTTCCATTTTTTTATTATAAATCATCATTTCCTTGTTCAATCGAAAATACGGCGATAAAGTATCCACCTTTGAGATTAGTACATTCAGGCAAAATTTTACTCAAATTTCCTTCACTCTTGTGGAGCAGGAGAAGTTCTGTAAGCAAATAAAAGGAAACGGAAGAGATGAACTAACTTTGATTTGGCGAAGCAATGGTGTCATGTGTAAACTTTATCGTACCACATTTGTATCATGGTCGAATTCAGATCTTCTATTACTTTTGCTTAAGTTTCAGACAGGAAATGCGAAACCATTGAGTTCGTTGTAACAAATATGGCAAACATTAGCACGATTTGTCAACCAGTTTGTTTACAGCAGCTGCTTAAGTCGATACACCTCATAAGTGCGTTACGATTTTTACAATAAAAATGTGGAACAAAGAATGTGTTTCAAATTTTGTATTTCTAACCAAGTTTCGTCTGCGGAATCGTTGTGAATGTTGGGAAGCGCTTACGATAATTCAGTTTTATCACAAACACAAGCCCACGGAGTGGTACGAAGCCTTCAAAGGCGGTCTAGAGTTCATTGAAGCCACTTTCTGGACAACCTTCGACCTCTTCAACTGATGAAAATATTAGAAAAGTAAAGGATAAGGTACTTGAAAATCGTCAGGGAATTGTTAGAGAGATGGCAAGACAGCTCGACACAGTGGCGTAGCTAGGGGGGGGGGCGAAGCGGGCCGTCGCCCCGGGCGCAACGTCTTGGGGGCGGCAAAATGGTATTTAAAAACTCCAATTCGGGCAAAAATTCCTGCAAATTGTGTCAAAAGTGAACAAGATATAGGGTGAAATGGGTTTTTTCTATGGCTTTTAATAAGATGTCTTGTAAATTTACTATCAATTTCCTCAAAAACCGTATTGTGAGAATTGTGGAACTTCAGAATACTTAATATCGAAGGTATTTTGTAAAAATTCACTTTTGTTCGAACCACCTCATGAAACTTGTAGGTAGGTAGATAAAGGGGAGGCGGCAGAACATCCTTGGCCCCGGGCGCCCGAAGTTGTAGCTACGCCACTGGCTCGACATCTCTCACTAGTCCGTTTGAATGATTTTGCTGAATATTTTAGGTATGAAATACGTTCTTGCTCGACTCGCTCGATAAAGCTGAATTTTTTTCCAAAAGTGTACCTTAAATGGCTCACTTTGGACATGTTTCTTCGTACGAATATCGATTCCACATTCATGGAGAGCCTTATAACTGCCGATGCGAAATGGATTTCGTGGTTTGGTGCATCATGCATTTTTTTCAGGGAAACAAACGCTCAATAAGAAGTTGTGAAGGAACAATTTATGGATTTTACACGATAATAATGCAACATCGCATCGAGCCAGGTATATGAAAATATGAACAAATATCATAGGAGAAATATCAAGTTTTTTCAGTCGGTCGAAGAGATAAAACAAAATTCGCTGAAGGAGCTGAAGGCCATCCCAGAAAGTGCTTATGAAAAGTGTTTCGAGGTCTGGAAAAATCGTTGGCATAAGTGTATTACAACTGGTGGGGACTACTTTGAAGGCGACAAAATAAATATTGATGAATAAATCTCAATATATAGTATATCGAAATCTATGGGTTTGTAAAGAAAAACAGTTCTTTGGCAATGTTTTTATTCTTCTCCGCGCGAAAAATGAAGGTTATCCACAATTTAAAGCTGCTAACCAAACTAAAATTCTGAAGATATTATATATTCCTAACTGGCCAATCATCAGTACCATGCTGCTGCCTTCATCCAAACGCATGCCAAAGAGAATGTCAAATAGTTTTCCCAACCCACCTCACACACTCACCTTTGAAGGCATCATGCACGATATTTATAAACAGCTAAACATGTGTACATTAAACTAAATGGCCGGCGAGTGCGCCCGCAGCTGCAACACCAATCCAACCGCCAACACAACGACCTCAGCTTGCCAACGACATAACGCGTCTGTTGCTCACTTTGGCGAGATTTCGTGCAGCGCATAACTGTATATGTCATAATTTTACTAAACCATGTGTTTGTGCTGTTGTTAGTGTTGTTGCTTAGTTGTAACGTGCGCCATTTAATAATATGTACGACACCCGGTAGTGCAACTTATTCAGTTAAACATGGATCCAGTTGGATTACCGAACAGCACCGACCGCCAACAGCAGCGCCGCAGCTTAAGCCACAGCGACAAGAGCACCAGCAACAGCTACAACTACTGATAAAGCTGCTGCCAGCGCAAACTGACTAGTTGTTGGTTTAACTTGCTAACCTTCGGGCAGGTAGCGGCTATTGTGCTGGCGACACCGGCACAGCGTCGCCCCGCCACACCTCGTAAATGTAATTTTGCGGCTGCGTAATTACGAAAATGTGTTATTATGCACAATGCAGAGCAAGTGAGGAGGTCAGTTAGTACTTTTGGAGGGTAGAATGGATGTGAGATTTTAGCTGGAGATGCTGGTGAGCTTGAGAATTGTATATATATAAATATATTTCTGCATTTGCACTTGTAGATTCTCGAAATATTTTAAATTTATTACACCTAACGGCTTTTTGTGGCATTAAAGAGCAAACTTGATTACTCTTTTCTTCTATTTACCGCGAATGGAGAAGTTATAATGCTACAAGCAGGACTTTTCTTAGTTACTAAGCTCGTAGCGAATGAAATTTTTGAAATCTTTGTTTTCAAGACGGTGGAGATCTTTCTACCACTTTGATGCCTTTATTTAGTAACCTTCTCGGGAAGTGGTATCTTGTCATGATTAGATCTTCTACCAGAAGAGTATCGAAGCTGATAGTAGTCCTTAACACAATTCTTCTGCGAAAAATCCGGATTCATAACGGTCACATACGAGGGCTGCTATATATATTTCTGGCCTAATAATGAAAATAGGAATATTTATCAACGAAAATGGTTTTATTGTTTTTCAAAATATTCTCCATCAAGATTTATACACTTTTGCATGCGCTTAAACCAATTTTCGAAGCACTTTTTCCACTCCGATTGAGACACCTCCAAAACATGGTTTTTGAATGCTTCAACAGCATCTTCTGGCGACGAAAATCGTTGACCACGCATTATTTTCTTGATGTGTGGGAATAAAAAGAAGTCATTGGGTGCCAAGTCAGGGCTGTACGGCGGATGACCCATCAATTCGACGTTTTGGCCGGTCAAAAAGGCGCTGGTTTGAGCCGATGTGTGAGAGCTCGCATTGTCATGGTGCACAATGATTCGTCTTCTCTTGTTCGTTTTTCGAATTTCTCCGAAGACTTCAGGCAAACAAATGGTGGTGTACCACTCAGAATTGACCCTCCTACGTTGCTCAAGCGGAACAGTCGCCACATGACCAGTTTTGCCGAAGAAACAGGCGACCATTTGCTTCGAAGTGCTTCTTCCACGAACAACTTTCGTTGGATTTGGCTCGTCTTGGAAGACCCACACGGTCGATTGCTGTTTTGTTTCGGGCTCATACGCATAGATCCATGATTCGTCACCTGTGACGATCTTATAAACGTCTTTTGAAGCACCGCGATCGTATTTTTTCAGCATTTCTTTACACCAATCCACACGAGCCTTTTTTTGAGCGATTGTCAAATTGTGCGGGATCCAACGAGAACAAACCTTTTTTACGGCCAGGTGTTCATGCAATATCGAATGTATGCTGGTGGGAGAAATGCATAGGCATGCCTCTATCTGAAGGTATGTTACATGACGGTCTTGCATTATCAGTTCACGTACGGCATCGATGTTTTCTGGCACAACGGCTTCACGGAATTCGTCTTTGAGCGAGCGTTGGCCACGACTGAATTCGTTGTACCAGTTTTTCACAGTGCTATAGGATGGTGCTTCATAGCCATACAAAGATTTTAGTTCATCGATGCACTCTTGTCGTGATAATCCACGTCGAAAGTTGTGAAAAATGATCGCACGAAAATGTTCACGAGTTAATTCCATTTTTTGGCCGAGATGATTTTTTTAATTCTCTGTAAATAAAACAATTCACGATTAAATGACAAAACGTTCTGAGTGATGTTATGCTAAAAAATGTCAAACTTTCCAATGGAAATGTCAGATTGCACCTGGCAACACTTAGTGTTGCCCTAGGCCAGAATATATATAGCAGCCCGTAATATCTTTATGAAACTTACTGAAAAGCATAAAGGAAAAGAAGTCGCCACCGTGGAAATGTTTATCAATTTCTCATTAAAATTCTTACCCTACAAAATCCTATATGTCTCACCAAGTTGATCCGAAATTGTGGCACTGTGGTATTTGAGGAAAAGAGTTTGCGAGTGGTGTATGTTTTCGAACTTTATTACGATGTCAAAAAATGCATTCAACTACAGATATACATCTTGAACGTTTCATCGTATTAATTGCAGAGACTCTATGTCTAAACTATCTAACTTGCTTCCTCACGGCGGTAGCAGGCTGAAAAGAGGTATTTTTTGCTTTGTAAAGTCCCTGGAAGGGAGTAGAGTTTCACTTGGGGTTTCGAAAGTTGCGAACAAAGAGCAGGTGAGAGTTACGAAAGCAGAAAAAAAACCGGCACTCTACTAATGACTCGATTAGTTGCTGGAGCATTTACATTACAAATCTAGGAGAAGAAAAAGGAAAAGGAATATGTGTCTTGGAAGTGAGGCTATAAAAAAAGGAATTCATCATCCCATTCCGAGCTTTCTCAGTATTTCAAAGTTTTTTAATTCTATCACATCTACAAAATTATTTTCCTCTTTGGTTTTACTTCAAAAGAGATTGTACGCTGAGTATGAGGATGAGTTCACTGCTGAGTTCTTACCTGTCTGTCACAGACTCAGTTTAATACGTGGTATATAATTGTTTCTTAAAGCGCTTCAACTGACTAAAGTAGCAAAATCCTTTATAATATTGAACTATTTTATTGGAATAAGGAGACAGTAATTAAGTTGAGTGCTCGAGCTGTTTTGTCTATAACTATATTCGTACTGTTTGCCAAGAGATAGTCTCACATGATTATTGGTATATGTGAAACCTGTCCAACCAACCCGAATATAATAAGGTAAGCCTCAGTATTGCTGGGTTTCGAAGTGCGTTTATTGTTTATGAGCTCAAAAACCGGGAGAAACCATTAATGAGGTACGATACTCATGACAATCCATCAAAATACTGCGAGCAATTGCAGGAAAACTTCTGGAATTCGCGACTAGGCACGAAGCAATAATTTTCCACAATAAAAACACTCGATCTCATGTCGAAAGACTGGTTAAAAACTATTTAAGAATAGCGGCTGGGAAATTTAGCCTCATCCACCTTAAAGCCCAGACCTTGTATTCTTTTACTACCATTTGTTAAGGTCGCTATAGAATGGCCTCACTGGATTGCGAATCACATCAGTGCAAGATATCAAAAATTTGCTTCCTTCATTCTTAGCCACTAAGCCGGCGCAGTTCTTTGTGAATGGAGTTCACAAATTCTCAGAAATATGGGAAAATTTTGTCGGCGAAAATGTTACTGGCAAGGCAGTTGTGAGGAAAACTCACTGAAACGAAATTATTTAGACTAAAGCTGGTTTCAAATACCTTAGTAATAAGATAATTTCTTCCAAAACTTATAAAAAAGAAAAATAGGTCCAAAGCGTTGTTCTAAGAATATAATAATAACAGAGTACCGAATTTAACTCCCAAAAACGTCATACGTATACCATACTGTTAGCAGGACGGGAAATCGACTTATAAAGTTTAGCTTTGTTCGTCGAGAGAGGGACTTTACTTTTCAATTGCCTACTCAGTAGTTGGCAAGAGCAATCCTGCGTTGGATTTCCATCATTTTATCCAAAATAAACTGCATTTATGGCAATGAATACGCATTTACTTACACAGCTTATACATATTTGTAGCCATTATTCCCTCAAAGCGCTGAAATCGCTACATACTCATAGCTGGTGTATTCTCATAATATTGTAGACAATATTTGTTGTTGTAAAGCTTCTCTTCGGTCAAATTTTCAGTTTCGTTCTTCATTATTTATTTATGGGTTTGTTGTTTTTCTTTCTTCTGGCATCCACAATCTAAAGATGTTTCAATTTCGTCAACAACAAAATTAATATTCTGGTCATAAATCAAATCAACCAAAGTCTCCAGAGATTCATCAAAGTGCAACCACGCATGGCAGGTCAATGCGCCCTTAAATATGCTACGAAAAATTTTACTGACACAAGGCGTGAAATTGAATTTTCGGCGAGCGTCGCGCTAATGCAAGTCAGGGATGCAGTGGAGCATCTATTCGTATATTTGTGCATATGTCTTTAAAATAAGTTTGTACATATGTATATATGCATGTATATACACATATGTACTTATATATGTGACCACAGATATTGGGTATTTTCTTTAAGCAGCTTGCTTTTACCAAAAAGATGCTGCTTCTTTGTACTGTATATTTATTGTACTGTGCATTTTGTCAAAAAAGTCTTGCGGTATTTTCGCTAGTTGGCGCTGAAAGCGCGTAGTTCTAGTTTTTAAAAGGTATTTTTCGTCGCATCGGGTCATGCTATACCCTTATTTTTTTTGGAAAGCTCATTTCACGCGCTAACACGTGTTTGATTGATTGTCGTTTCTTTTAAGTCGTTCGTGAGTTATAGCGTCGCAAACATGGAGCAAAATAAAGAGAAAATACGGCATATTTTACAGTACTACTACGATAAAGGCAAAAATGCATCTTAAGCCGCCAATAAAATTTGTGCAGTTTATGGACCGGATACAGTTTCCATTTCCACCGCACAACGATGGTTTCAACGTTTTCGTTCTGGTGTAGAGATGGTCGAAGACGACGCTCCGGAAGGCCTGTCGTCGAAAATTGCGATAAAATCGCTGAATTGGTCGAAAGAGACCGGCGTAGTAGCAGCCGTAGCATCGGTCAAGAGCTGGGCATGAGTCATCAAAAATTCATTTCAATTTCAATAAAACAAAAAAAAATCAATAAAAATACCGCAAGACTTTTTTGACAATCCATTATATATACATATATATATATACTATATAAGGGTAGTTCAAAAAAATTTCAGATGATATTTTCACGGTATCTAAAAGAAAAAATTAAACGTATTTTTGACCCACCCTAATATAAACATACATACAGACATATGCGTTTGTATGCGCCATTCTTTCGACTCAATGTGTGTGAGTTGACTAAAGGCAGTGTGAAAAAGAAATGATTATAATTTTATTAGGTGTAAATGTGTATTAGCGTGTGTATGCCACAACAACCCAACATGCAACAACATGTGTCATGCATAACAACATAGACAAATATATACATGTGAGCTTGGAACAGCCTTTGCTTTGAGGGTTGCTGCCACTATTTTTGGGGGTGTCAACAAAAAACCGTTAGAATGCCCCCCATATATTACTCTTTCACCGTTATTTTCACAGCGTTGCAATGTACATTAAATTAGTTTTGACACGAAAACGCATTTACCAACACCAGCACCGGCAACAACACCTTTCTGTGCCGCCTACAACGAAAGCAAAGGCGACACACTTTCGTACCAACTCAAGCGAGTAAACTTATGAAAAAATTACTTTGAAACCCGCTTTTGGCAGGAGTGGAAAGGTAGGGGGCAGGTTAGCAAATTTATCAACAGCAATTTTCAACGCTTTCCTCACATCCCTGCTACAAGCTTCGTTGCGCTTATGTAGGCTTGTCTACAAATTGTTGCATATTTTTTGGCGCGCACACATTATAATTTCCTTGCATGTTGTACCGCTCGAGGCAATAGTGGGCGTGTTGAATGCTCGCATATAGAGCTTATTAAAATTATGTTTATTATATTTGAGCATTAGCAACATCATAAATCATTGTACTGGGAAGTGTGAGTCGGAATCGGAGTGAATATGTTAACTTCACAGGGTTGATTATTTCAGCATTCAAGTGCTGGTGCTGCAAGGCAACCGTTTTTGGTGCAGTAATTGGCGCTTGTACAATTGCTCGATGCTCTTCTACAACTCTTACGAAATTTATGGTTAACAGAGAAGTGTAGGGTCCTATCAGTACAAGAAGACTCACAACGTATATTCTGTAAGTAGGTAAGGTATCCAGCCTTGCATTCGCACAGAAGGCGCTCTATAGTAACTTCTTCTTCTACCTCTTAACAGTTTCTAAATTAATCGTGGTATAGTATCTCTAGCCTGCTAGCATGGCTACCAATATGACAGTCAGCTGTTAGCTCTTCTACTTGGGTTCTTATACCATCTCTTTTGCATTTCAATAGCCGACATGTGCGGCCATATTCCATTCATTCCATGTTTGACCGCTAGTTGAGCAAATCATGAATTGATTAGCAGAAGGAGTGTATCGGAGTCTAATGGTAGAATGATTTCCGCTTTCGCTTGTTTTTCTGCTTCACAGTTACCAGGCATATCACTAAGTTCTGGAACCCATTTGCATGTTCTCTATGTTCGACAAAACCCTTGGAAACTTTAGTGATTTCAAATCAATTAATTTTGTAAGAATCCGCCTTGTCAGAACAAAAAAACTTTAATTTAATTGCTGTGATTTCCGCTTGGAAGACACTGAAGTGATCTGGTAGTTGGAAGATGATTCTGGTATCTACTTTTGCTGAAAAGACAGCACCTCTCAATTATCCAATTTAGATCCGTCCATACAGATAGAAGATCTGTGTCTTTGTCTCCATCAAACTTATATTACTTCTTTCCGAAGGGAAAGGCAAAATTGAGTACCAAATTACGAAAATTCGTGGTAATGGGTAGTTAATAGAAGGGATTCCTTCAGTCTAAGAGACGACTTTGCTGCCAGTACTTAAGAATTATATGGCCAGTAAATATAAAATAAGTTTTAGTTAATAAATTGGGGTTGTTCTAAGAGCCCCACTGATACATATGTATACTAACAGCTCCTTGTGTGCATTCCATATGCCTTACCGCGGCTTTCTTTTCCATTATTGGTCACCTTATGTCATAATTGAACTTACAACTGATAAGCAGAGTTATGCGAAGTGTTAGTCTATGCATGAGCCCCCTCAATCTTTTACAGTTAAAAAAGTGTTATAAGCTGTGTTCTTCACCTCTAGCGTCTACGGCAGGTTTCCAGTGGCGAATTAGCTGTTCTTGATCAAATTTGAAACACCGCTGCTCCAGTAACAAAGATCCACATTTATTTGAAAGGAATTCCGATCCATAATCCATAGCTACCTACAGATCTAGTCAACGGATCCAACTATAAACTGTCAAGCTTTGAAAACCACAGTGATAGCTTAAGATAACGAAGTGTGCTTCAACACTAACCACTTTTGAGCGTCAAGCCGTCTTGAATTCTCTTACGAGATATCATTCCTAGTGAAACCATTGTGACTATAATCACCTAAAAAGAAGCCGAACTTAAAAAAACTCCCTATAGTTGGAGTAATCTCACACGTTACCAGCAAACTTAGAATAAAAAATTGGGATAAATATTCTTAAAATTTATAAGTGTAAAATATATGAGGATTAAGATACACAATCAAGCAAAATAGGTATCTAGTGGAATCATTAAAGGGTAGATCCACGAAAAGGTGGAAAGTTCATTTGCTCCTTAACTGAGAGTATACAGACCTCGCTATGCAGATTTTTGATGGGAAACATCAAGAGACATCAGGAGACATCCAGTTATAGTCCGGAGTGCAGTATTCTGACATATCTGTAGCTACCTTTCACTGCATACAGGCTACCATATTGGTATTTAAGTCCGGCGATTGCCTTGTATGTTGCCAACAACGCTTCTTTGTCTTTTCCATATGTGCTGCCGGCTAGCGACCTGAGAATTTTGTTTCGGCTCTGTACTTTGGCAATAATCGCGGCTGTGTGAGGACTGAAGGAGCACAGGCTATCGAATGCCACACCTAAAATCTTAGGGTTATTGACAGTCGGAATTTTAACGCCATCGACTGCAATATTAGGGTCATTATCATGCAATGGATAATTGTCGACCGCTCAGATAGTTCATAGTCCACCTCTTCAGCCCTGGAGGTAGCGCAGATTTTTCGATATCCTCAAATAGCGTTGTGTGGTTGACTGATAGACTTAGATTTGTCTCCCGCATTTTATCGGGTCCGAAGAGGCATGGCCATTAAATCTAATTTCAACTCGATCGTCATGTCTATTTGATTTTGAATTTGAGTGTTGCGTTTGTCAGTTGCCTTATCGTTTGATACAGGTCACGAGTGCGGTACGTTTACGCGGCCTCCTGCGCTTTTCGAGCTAAATTGTCACTACAGATTCGTTTATCCGTTCCAGCGCTTTTCTTTATCAGCTTGTCGGTTTTGCTTTAAGTATGCTGTAGTGCCGCCTTGGCGAATCTCGTCTTAGCAGAATTTAACTGATTTTTTATTTCTCTGCGTTCGTTTATTAACTAACACGTGGAGTCTGAAATCGAGGATTTTCGTTTATATTCTTTGAATCCATGCCGGCCCATCGTCGCCTCTAACCCCTTATTGTGATGACCAACTTGGGTATTCATATCACCCATTAAGATTATTGACATATTGATTTCACTCATGACTTTTGTGAGGCAACTATAAAAAGCTACCTTAACTTCCACTTCTGCTACATTCGTTGGAGCATAGCTTTGTACTATAGTCATGTTTCTAGCTCTTGTGCGCAGCCTCACTGAGATGATTCTATCCGAGTGAGCTTTCCATTCTATAAGCGCCGCAGAGGCTGACTTAGAAAGAAGAAATCCGACGCCATTCTCTCTTCTTTGAGTCGGTTTGTTTTCAGAGAAAATGAATTTCGCCAGAAGTGCTTGTAACTTCGCTCGAGTCGGCGCATCAAACCTCACAAAGTCCAAGAAGAATGAGTTTGTATCGTTTAAATTTTTTAAAAAAGTTGCGATAGTTTAATTGGTTCTAACAATGAACATACATTCCAGGTTGCTATTCGTAATCCATTTTTCATGCTGAAGGATGTCATCAATTTATCGTGCTTAATCTTAACTTTGTTTACTTCGGTTTCGGTAATAAGAGGGTTTAAGATGAGTAGGTTATTAGCCTTCTGCATCCGAGCCTAGTTCCGGAGCTGCGGGTTTCGCCTCTAGGCAGGCAATGGCGTAGGAGTTTCCTCCTCGCAGATGCTAAGGTGATACCGGCTTTACTCGGTCGTAAGAGCCACGTTCGTAGTGAACAGGGGGTACCGCGCGAAAGTGTGGTTGACATTTGGGAGGGATAGGCTATATATTCGCATCACCAACCCCATTTGCCCATTTTTGGTATTAGCTGAATGGGGCCCAATGATGGTATTACATTATTGTTGAAACATTTTCAGCATTCCCCTCTTTTGTCTTGAGTTTGAAAACTATTTACACATTCTTCCCACAGATCCATACAGCTCTTAACAGAGAAGAAAGAAAATCATAAACTTCCTGGTCAGGGAATTCATTACATTTATCGACACATTGGAGAAGCGATTCAGAATCACTTGAGCCCTGGCTATCATTTTCACCGTAACATCAAATCGTTTAACCGACTGAAAACTTTATCATAAAAATTCCGAGGCATTGGCTCCATTAACTTAAGTTTATGTGTAATTCAGAGTTGCACTTAATGATGGCATGCACTCGATTTGCACATAACCTCAATGTAGCTGCATAGTTTCGGACAATAAAATCGTGAAGCGCATCATACGGCATACGAGTTGCCGTCGAGTGTGTTGAAACAAAAGCGGCAGGCTACTTGCAACATTTCAGCTGCTGCCAATGACACTTAACGGCCACCAACAATTGCACTTGTGATGCAGTGCGCACAGAGACAATAACAAGGACTATGAAACGGAGCTACCGACTGTCGTGGGCAGGGGCTTTGGGTGGACTGGGATGAAACAAAACAACTGCGAACTTAAAGCAGGCAGATTGTTGCAACGAAATAGTGTAGCAAGTGAGCAAAATGCGGCAAAGAAAGAAGTCATAATAAGAACTGCAGCAGCAATGGCCTCAAGTTGGAGGTTTAAATGTGGATATAAGGTTGGCAAAAAGCAGTATAGTGAAGAAAAGGGCTGACGCATAAATCAGAATGAAGGATATCCTCTTGTTAACAAACACATATAAGTAGTATATATGACGGTGGAAAAACAAAGCCACACACACACAAACAACATTCCACACTGAACGAAGTAGCATAACAGTGGAGTTAAATAGCGCAAAGCGGAAAACACAAATAGCCGGAAAGGATTGAGGTGTGCTAGCGCCCAGTAAGGGAAGCTACTAATGCAGCAGTGGTACCATTTTGAGTACAGTAAGAACCGTTACTAGTTTAATACCCGTTGTACTTTGATATATCCACTGTCCACTTTAGTATACACTTACTATAGTTTCGAACTACAAAGTTCTCAAATACGAAGAAGGAAACAAAAGTATAATAAAACAGCTCGAGCTGCAGTCATAAATTAGGTAATTTATAGGTAAGATTTAAGGTACTGTGTGGCATATGTATCTCATATAATCACTGCTTTATGTTTACCCTTAAAGAACTTGAGTCCGATCAGTCAGTTTGTATGCTATAGTTGTGCGATCTAAGCAATTTCTTCGAAGATTGTAGAGTTGCTTTGGACAAAAACTTTTACCAAATTTATGATGCCTTGTCAAATAAAAAGGTTTCCATACAAAAAAGTGAGTCCGATCGGTCCATTTGTACGACACCTATATGCTATAGTGGTCCGATATGAACAATTTGTTCGAAGATTGTACGGTCGCCTTGTACAACAAACGCGGCGAAATTTTCTTAAAATATCTTATCAAATAAAAGAGTTTTCCTTATAAGGACTTTACTTTGATCAGTCAGTTGTATGACTGCTATATGCTGTAAAGAACCGTTAGTAATGATTTCGTTAAATGAGCAGTTCATTGCAGAGAAAGAGACGTGGGCAAAAATTCCGCACCTGACTAAATCGACTCAGCTCGTCGGGCTGATTATGTATATAAATATTTCATAAGGTCTCCGAAGTTTTTTTCTGTGTGTATTATTGCAATTCGTCAATACTTCTCTTGAAATAATGATGAACCGCAATTTTCCTTTCTAATTCCACTTTGAGGAGGGTTGCCAGCTATTTAAGTTAGGTGAGGTTATCAATGGCAACCAGCACTTGGTGATAAGACTAGTAGAGGTACCAGGCCAAATCGCCGGTTCATGAAAAGCTGGCAATGAAGGGCATCCTGCTCGCGCTATCAGTAAAATTGGAACGGGTCGGTGCTTTACTCTTCTCGTTTTTCTACTACTGATTAGCGGGCTGGTGGCAGCTAGGACAACGCTGAGCCACACCCTTTTTACCCAAGATTGATTGGAAGTGATCAAGTGAGCTCTTTGTTCTCAGTAAGCCTAGCTCCTCCCTTCTTGTGTAAGTTTGAGAATTTTACCGGTTGTCATCTGCAAAAGCTGTATAGAAGAAAACTAGGAGGAAACATATGAAGACCAGCTTTTTAATTTTACGGCATTTACGAAACCAAGGCTTAAACGCTTGGAAGCTCACAGTCTCCAACGGAAAAGAAACGCCACAAGACTCTTTGCCAACATATAAGATCCGGTAGAGGAGTTATAATTTTATGGCTTCACAAAGGACTGCATATAATTTTCGATGGATCAGAAATCGATGTATTTTTAAAGATAGCTAGAACCAGTCGAGCTCTTCAAATAAAATAAAGGGTAGCCTTAAAGTAACTCCAACTGATCGTCAAATAGGTTCGAACTATGGATTTGTGCGCATACTTCGCCTTCAACTGCCGGGTCTGTGCACACATATTGGTAAATATTTGTATATGTCAGCCAGATCCAGGTATACAAATAGGTGCTAGAGGGTCAAGTGGGTGGCCAAATCCAAAGCGCTGCGTAGATGGGGTTGTAAAAAGTAAATGGCAATGGAAATACCGTTGCTGCAGCATTGGTAGCGGGCACTAACGGAACAATATAAATCCAAGCGAGTGCAAAAAGTTAAATGACGCAATTCATAAGTGGTGGCAGCACAGCTGTAGACACTCGGCTGCATACAGGTGCGTTACTTGGAGCAACACCGCGAGCGCCAGCGCAGCCGGCAACCACGACGTCGCCTGTCAAGTCACCATGATAATGACTTTTGTCATTTCTCAAATGTCACTTGACGCTAACAAAAAGCGAATGTGCTGAGCAAAGCACAGAACAGCAAAGACAAATCTGTTTGAATACCGTTATGTTGCGAAAACTGATATATGAGGTGAGCAGAGCACGCCGCCGAGTGGTGGCGCGGGTGTGTAAAAAGCGCATAAACAAATGTTACGTGTATGTTCGTCTGCCTGTCTGTGTGTATGTATGTTTATGCGAAGGTGTGTGTGCAACTAAATGCCGACACGGCGCGGAAAAGGAAGTTGTTGAGCGTAGGTGATGTATGAAGTTGGAGTTCTTTATTATTGTTAGCCAGCTTTTGTTTGTTTTCATTTTGTGTTTTTGTTCGGCTTTGTCTATATTACGCTGCAAGAGGTTACTGAGGTTCAAAGTTTGCGCTTTTTGGTTTTTTCCCTTGTTTTGTTTGCGTTCGAACTGTAATTGAGCTGAAACAGGTGGATGTGATTGCCGTCGGGTAGCAAGGCGGCAGAGATTCTGTTTTAAATGCTGAAAATTGAGCATCCAAAAACTGAAAGAAGCAATCCGAAATGAAGATAGAGGATACTTCTAGTAAATTTGCTTAACATTTCTTTAAACGAACTTTAACGTAGCTATGCTATAAACTAAAATTGTAGACTTCAACTCGACATATTGTACATAATTTTCTAACCGAGTTTAAAATAAAACAAAAAATCATTAACTACAGTTGCACCGATACTCTAATACCATTCCCATACACAAAAGATTTCTTATAAAAACTTTGATCGATCAGTTCGTATGACAGCCGTATGCTATAGAGAATGATATCAGCTGTTTCGAGGTTTTGCACTGCAACCTATGGTCTATTGTGCCCTCTCCTATATCACATATGGTCACAAAGGTCCAGCATTCTGAATACCTCCATGAACTTGCAGAGCGCGCTGAGGTGATGTGTTCATTGGCCCCGTAGATTGGTTCCAGGGTCTTGAGCCTACAAATTGCTGGGCAATATAGAATCAGGTGTTCTAGAGTTTCCTGTTCCATGTCGAAAGAGCAATAGTTTGCGTAAGAGACTATGTCCATGGTGCACAAGGGATTCCTGAGCCTGCATTACCCTGTATATCGCGCGATAAGGATAAGGAAATCTTCTCGGGAAAAGTTGTTCATATCTCTAAACCTTGGCAGGTTGTAACCTCTTAGTAGCAGCTTGGCGTAGCGCATTTCTGCTGCCTGTGCCGTTCTCCCTATTCTCTTCTCTATGCGGAGTAACTCCTTTATGGTGTAGAGTCTCACCGCAATGCAGGGTTCTGGCCCCATGATCCTGGAAGCTGCCGCAGAGTTTGCTAGTTTGTCGGCCAGTAAACATTGCCGGCTACCCCTTTACGCCCCAGTAGGCAGATCAAGTGTACATGGCTGCAAACTTATAGGCAGTTCAGCCTTCCTATATACGCCTCCACTAATAGGGATTTAAGCTCATAAGCTGAGATCGCTTTTAGTGCCGCTTGACTATCGCTGAGTATAGTGATAAGCTGATTGCGATAGTTGCGATGCAGATTGATTTCTGCACACTGAATTGAAAGACGCTCGGAAAACGACCCATTGATATGGATGGTTTGGTATGCGGTCTCGCAATACCTGCTCCAATGCCTTCCGGTGTTTTCGAGCCGTCAGTGCACCACTGGATAGTGCTGCCCGTCAGTAGTAGGTCGAGCGTGAAATCACTCCACTCCGCCTTACTGCCGAGGGTAATACTAAACTTATTTTGTAAAGTTTCCGCTCTTTGTAACGCCGTCCCTTGGAAGAAGGTGGGGTGAGTGGGGTGTCTTCCCCCAAGGCCTTCATTTGTCGAGACGACATTATCTTCCCCTTTCCAAAACCATCTGCTGCCATGAGCAGCATGGTATGTTTCGCTGCCTGTTTGATTACTAGATGCAGCGGCTTGAGCTCCACCAGAAGGGGCAAGGTTTGAGCTACATATATCTTGCAACGTGTGGACAAACTCTGTTAGGATGAAAAAATTATTGCCTCGTGTCTGGTCGCAACTTCGGTTGATTCCATGTGTTTTTCCTAAATCGCTCGCCTCAATTTGAAAAGTTGTTGTCGTTAGCATTTTCCATTAATGGTTTCACCCAGTTTTAGAAGCTCATGATACAGCACGCCCTTCAGATCCCAACAAATACAGAGCATTTGCCGTTAATTAAAGTGAGATCCATCGACAGTTGGAAGGTTTCGAAATCCTCTTTCTGGCGCAATAAATCTTTAATGAACAGATCTGACCTCATTCTAACGCAAAAGCCTTATCAATAAAGAGTTAAAGAAATAATTTTTGGATGAGTGCAGTTGTAGCATAATCCCTTAAGAATTTGTTAGATATTCATCTAGTGTACTAACCAGTGCCCACCTCAATATATGAACTCTATATCAAAGAAATTTTACTCTGTGAAGATCAAGCAAACAGCATACTTAAAAACATTTAATTGAAGGTTGCAAGGGACTACTGCGGTTCATTAGTGGATGTCGAAGGCCTTCTCCAAAGCACTCTAGTGAGTCTGTTTCAGAAGTTAATCGTCCGAAATGCACAATTGAGCAAAACCAGAAACCTTAGCTCTAGCTTGACTAGCAAATAGTTATGTTTGGTTCGCATTGGCAGATAGAAGGGTAGAGATCGGAACGACTACTTCCAGATTCGGAGTGCTCGGTGTTTTGTGACAAATTTTTGCAGATTCTTTTCTCCAAGTACTGAACGATCAGGGTGCTCAGGGAGGAGGCGTTTTTCTCTTTGCGGCCTTATTCGTTGGACTTGTTAATATATACGGAACCTTAAAATATGGTACAATATTTTTTAAAGACTATAATACACTGGAGGCTTTATCATTGACTGCCGAAATGAGACCGTTTTTTGATGTTGTTCGGAAACTAGTGCAAGACCGGATTTGGCTCAACTAATTTCTGATTCTTAAGAAACATAAATCTCAAACAAAAATTGTTTAACAAATTTAAATCGATAAATCCCGTAAACCAAAACACCTGTAAATCTAACAAATAAACAACTTTT
This sequence comes from Bactrocera neohumeralis, assembly GCF_024586455.1. Classification (NCBI taxonomy): domain Eukaryota; kingdom Metazoa; phylum Arthropoda; class Insecta; order Diptera; family Tephritidae; genus Bactrocera; species Bactrocera neohumeralis. The sequence goes on from NC_065922.1 coordinate 65,876,666, forward strand.
AAATTTCTTTCGCTCGCCACAAGCTGCACAGCTTTAGCAACTTTAGAACATTGCGAAGTTCGTAAAAGAACCGATGCACGCCACGCAACTTTCAACTACTAAAAAGCTTTTAGCGCTAACAACGACAACGTCAACTCCAATGCCAACATGGCCACATGTCAATGTTTATTAAATTAATCAACGTAATTGAGAGTAATTGAAAGTACGAAGGCACACACGACTCCAAGTGAGGCGGCAAGTACGCGCATGTGGGTGTCTGTCGGTAAGTCCTCCGGAGCGCTGAAAGTGCAGAGCCATAAGAGAAAGTAGCCATCAGTTGCTAGCTGGTCGATGTGTGCGTGAAAGCCAGCGCTGGACTTGCTCTAAAAGCCTTAGGGTGCTCGAGCGAGGCGCAAAGTAAACTTAGCAGCAGCAAGAAAACGCTTAAAAGGACATCGCAAAGTAAGAAGAGTAGTAAGCACTTAAAGGACATGCAGAAAGTGACAAGCTGTGAGCAGCTAACGGTTTGTGGATCTTTGAGTGTTTGTGCAAGCACACTTATGACGTATGTAGCACAGTGATTCAATTATCGGCCGGTTTATTGAATGAAACAACGGACTAATTTCGTTAAACTGTTAGATAGTTGTGTGGCAGAATTGCTCAGCGTTTTGCTTATATGGAGACATATATATGTATTTTTGTATACACCTACACACATGAACATATTTAGGAATGAAATGCTATGAAAGCTCTCTTGGAATGTGGGTCAAATCATATTTGTTTTTGTATACAAGTAAATTCAAATATTTTCGGCTTAAACTATAGCATTTTCAATATTTTACGCTTAGTTAATTTTGCCAAAATAATATCTCGCATATTGACTTATATATAAATATACAGTATAAAGTCAACCGGAAGTTCGCAATCATTATATTCAGAGGGCTTGGCGAAGTATGGAAACGATTTCACTTATCTCTGGCACAAGAATATGTTAGTATATTGAATTATCAAATCTGTTCTCTCCGCATTTCGATACCAGACCCCACAAATCGACTAATATTTTCAATAAAAAGTCAGTCATGGGCACAGGGGTCCACATATTCGGTAGCTAGCCTTGAAAAGCTGAAGTTCTATTTTGATAAATTTTAGAACCGAGTTTGAATATCTCAAAGACACTGTTCTTGCAAAGTCTTGTTACAATCAAACGGATTGACGCTTGGTGTATAAGGCTCAAGTAAAATATTTTATTAATAAGAAAGAAGCATATTGAATATAAAATTGTATACTTGGATGTTTATAGAAAGGTCGGTCCATTTTCGAAACGGAACGGAAGTTAGTCAGGAAATCAAAAGTACTATGTACACAATACTTTATCAAGCATCCACTTCCGGTAGTTGCAAATATTTCCATTCGATAATAACCGGTATACAACTTTCGGTTTCGAAATAAGTAGAATTAGAAAGAGGTTACCACCTATAAAGTGATTCTGCAGTTCAGGAAATGCATGGAGAAAAATTACCTTCAGTTTCTGCACCTAATAGGGAATTCACCATTATTTGCGGTCCTTTACTTATATTAACATGCGGAAGAGTCCGGAAATAAAATAGCTGTACCATATTTGAAAATTTAAACCGGAAACGGAAAAAGAATCGTATGAAATGGTACAACGGAAGCGAAACACAATTAGGATCGGATATTAGTATACTGTGCCCAAAAAATAAGGTGACATTGTATTTATTTTGAAATTTCTTTATTTATTCATCCAAATCAATTTCATCCCCTTCAAAGTAATCCCCTCAAACACTGGTTGTAGTCACTTTCCGGTTTGGCCTTCAGTTCCGCCTTCGCTGCGGCTTGAATCTCCTCTATCGTATAAAAACGGTGTCCCCGGAGCGGTCTTTTGAGCTTGCTGAACAGCCAGAAGTCGCACGGCGCCAGATCAGGTGAATACGGTGGTTGCGGAACGATATGGGTTGAGTTTTTGGCGAAATGATCACGAATTACGAGGGCAGTATGGGATGGTGCATTATCGTGGTGTAAAAACCAAGAATTGTCTTTGCACAATTCCGGGCTTTTTAGGCGGATAGCGTAACGCAAACAACGCATAACGTTCAAATAATATTCCTTTTTGACTGTTTGACCGGTTGGAAGGAATTCATAATGCACAACACCACGATAATCGAAGAAAGCAATCAACATGACCTTGATTTTTGAGCGGATTTCGTGCGATTTTTTGGTCTCGGCTCTCTTTTGGCACGATATTCGCTCGATTGATCGGTTGTTTCGGGGTCGTAAGCATAGATCCAAGTCTCATCGCCAGTTATAATGCATTTCATGACACCCTGGTTGTCGGAAAGCATGGTTTCACACACTTCAACGCGACGCCTTTTTTCCAAAAAAATTCAATGTTTTCGGTACCAGTCGAGATTTGACGCGCTTGAGGCCCAAAACATCCTTCAAAATGGTATTGGCTGAGCCTTTCGATATGCCAACTTCATCAGCAAGGTCTCTAATTGTTAATCGACGGTTTTTCAACACCAAATCTTTGTTGTCTTTATTTTTTGGGCACAGTATAAAGACCGGAAGACCAGAAATAAAATAACGGTACCATAAACCGGGAAAAGTAAAATACACTTCCGGTAATTGCCAATATCTTCATATCGCCAGCTTAACGAGAAAAAGTAAAGCGGAAGTAGAAACAGGAACTGACTGCCTGACTGAAAATTTATAGGAAAACCTACTTTCGCTTTTTAAACCATTTCCGTTTTACAGTTTCCGGTTAAGGTTCCTAAAAGGAAATTAAAACCGTTATTTCATTTCCGTTCGTCGAATCATATCTACACGCGGCCCCAAACTATAGAACGGTCTTGCAAAGTTACTACCGTTGTCACATTTTTTCCTTATTGATTATATGCTACCATCATATGGACAGTTTTTGGTGCATTCGCGACCGCCGCAGAAAAATTGTTCGAATTTGGTACCAATATCTCAGAATTTGAACAGGCGACCAGGAACATGTAGCAGACTTGTGTTCTTCGTCGTCGTTCTTCCTTTTAACTGTTTGACGGCAATTGGAGATTCCAATTGTAGACAGATCCTTCTTTACCTGGTCTTTCCTAAGCAGTGGTGGTCTTCTTCTTTCTCTGGTCCGGCGGATACTGCATCGAATACTTTTAGAGTTGTAGTTTTATTTTAAATTCGGGCGACAGCGTAGCCACTGCCCTCAATTACCTGGACTATGTCAATGTTGTCGTATATCTCATACATCTCATCGTTTCATCGACTCCGTTTCCAATGCGCAAAATACCATAAATCTTCCACTTTTACCACGAAAACTCGTAACGTCGATTTATCAGATGTTGTCATTGACCATGCCGGGACGGGAATAACGAGTGACTTAAAGAGGCTGATCTTTATACATCCAAACTAGCACCTGTTGGCAAGAGTTACTCTGCGTTTGAATTTAGAAGCTGCCGGCTCCTACCGATCCTGACGGAACTTTTCAACGTCAGTTCACAGAGCCGTATTAGTTTTGTGGGTATAGCAAATTCAAACATAGCGGCATAGAGGCAGCTCCTTTTCGTGTTGTTAAAAGCAGCTTTAGAATCGACGAAGATGTGGTGTGTGTCGATTCTCCTTTTCCTTTTCCAAGATTTGGCGCATGGTGAATATCTGCTCGGTTGTTGATTTGCCAGGTCTAAAGCCACACTGATAAGGTCCAATCAGTTGGTTGACGGTGGGCTTTAATCTCTCACACAATACGCTCGATCGAACCTTATACGCGATGTTGAGGAGGCTTATCACACGGTAGTTGGCGCATATTGTGGCGTCTCCTTCTACTAATCACCGGGCGTGCTAAAAATGGATTTAATTTCAAAAAAGGTGGCAACATCAAACAAATATATAATAATGCAATACTTTTACAAGTAAAGCTCATGTGCTAACTATACTTATTGCCTTTTATTTTATGTGCACTTAAATTTTTTGCCAGTATGGCTACTCTGTGACAAAAATTAAAGCTTTCAAAGCATTTACACTGCCGCTGTACTTATTTAAAAAAATTAGCTTACTATTTATTTTTAAGCAAACGAGATAATATAAAAGTTAACCAATATTCGGTCAAGCATGATTTCAAATTTCAGTTACTAAGCAATTTGGCAAATAATATTCATTACGAGCAACATTTAATGATTTATGTTTAATTGGCCGAATTTAAAATATTAAACCAATGACATGCAGCTATAAAGGTTCAGTTTCTAATAACAACAGCAATTTATTATAAAAACGTATATATTAAAAAAAAGCTAAAGAATTAAACCAGCACCACCGAAGAGTTTTTCTGGCAAGATTCTACTCGACAATCAAAAAAAACTAGCAATTTTTTCGAAATACATAGACTTTTTTGAGTAATTTTCCAATTAAATGTGAGTATTTACTAGTTAATTACTTCACTGTTAGCTTGACCTTAATTCCGTTTTTCATTGCAGTCACTTCATTTGTTGTAATTGAGCACGAGAACACACAAAAAGTTGAAAGCAAAAACAATTTAAAAAAAATATAAATAATTTACAAAGAAAGTGCAATAAAAAATTGAATTTAATATGGAAGCGAAAAAGTTAAAATATTTATTAAATAAATTATTTAAATTACAAATCGGCGGCAGGTTTTAAGCCAACACAAGAGTCGAACACAATGGTGCGCGTAAACAAAGCCAAAAGCACCAAAATAAACTGGCAATTTATAAAACAATAAAGGGAATGCATGAAAAGAATTTAAATTTAATTTATAACACTCCTTCACAAACAAAAAAAAAGAAAACAAATCAATGGAAAATGGTGACAACACGAATATGCAACTCACTTCGTCGAAAGAGCTTCGTTGTGAGATTATTTCTCTTTTTTACTGAAATCTCACAACCATTTTTCCAATTAGCGGTAAATACTGGTCCAATTAGCTAAGGTTGTAGCGATAAGACCAATTGATTACCTAAAGCTACTTTTGGAATTTCTCTAGCCTGCAGACTTCCACTACTTAATTGTAACGACTTTGTTTGCAATAACTTAGAATAGTGTCTCAACAGTCAAGGAACAGCCGCTATAATTTTGTGTTACTGAACTTAACCTCAATACGTAGCTTGATCTGATACACATCGGCGAATATTTTTCAATGTATCGATAGTTAAGCCACACTGTGAATAAGCTGGTGTTAGGTAAGTAAGGCTAATAATATACTAAGGATTTTCATGGACAGCTTAATTAACTCCTATGAACAGCCAAACTTCTTGAAGATCGAACTAAATGCTGGTTCATTTAGCTAAGGCTCTAGAGCTAAGTTCAATTGATTACCTAAAGCTAATACCATATACTAAAAATTGTCTTGGGCAGCTTAATTAACTCCTATGAGAAGCCAAAATTCATAAAGATTCAAGTGTCGATTAAGCAGCTTGAAATATTCATGTCTTTTCACATAATTGACTTCAAATGAGAAGATAGCCAAAGTATTTCAATTAACTGATTTCAGGTAGCTAATTTGGATGACAAGAGTAAAAAGATCCAAGGTATTTAACCTCTTTCTCGCGAAAGCGCAACGTTGAAAAGCAAGCGCCAATATGGTTATGCCTCGCCTTCTTCCAAACAGCTTCAGCCAAATAACAAAGTGCAGAATTCCTGTCATGAAATTCAAAAGCCCTTCGCAGTATGCTTAAAACATGTTAGACCATCTATAGATTTCATATCCGAATCCGGCACTCGAAGCGTAACCAATTAAAAAAGCCATAAATTCGGTTTGGAAAATTATTTTTATTTATTTTAGAGTACAAACTGTGTGAAAATAATCATAAATTCAGGACAAATCACTTTTGCTCGATATGACCACCCTTTGCCTTAAATATGGCCTTAAGACGGTCGAAACACGAATCGCAAGCTGCCTGAATGTGATTTGCCTGTATTTTGGCCCACTCACGGACAATGGCTTTCTTCAGCATCTCGAGACTGGTGCATTTTTTACTTCGGACCTTGCTCTCCAAAATAGTCCAGAGAGAATAATCCATTGGATTCGCGTCTGGTGAATTCGAGAGCCATTGTGTGGTCGTAATGAAGTTCGGAACGTTGTTTTTCGGTCATGCTTGGTTCACTCGCGCTTTGTGAGACGGTGCTGAGTCTTGTGGAAACGTCCATGGTTTGCGACCGAAATGTTTGATTGCCCACGGCTTCAAAGCAGCCGCCAGAACACCTTTCCGATAATTTGTCGCATTTACTTTGACGCCAGGCTCGATAAAAACAATTGGAGAGTGCCCATTTGCGGTGACAGCAGCACAAACCATTATTTGTGGTTCACACGCTAATACGAGTTAGTTTAATAAAAACATATAATGATACATAGACAAGCTTTTCTGAACTCTTTGACCCCTGGAGATCGTACTGAATCAAATATGACACTCAAATATATAGGTTTGTATCTTATAGCTCCACAAAATTGTCGACTTATGCTCCACAAAACTTCATCAATTGGATTAAGTACCAAACAAATCAATGTTCGATCCTACAATTCTGAGTTCGATACCGGTTGCGTTAACGGTTTCGCCAATACAATAGCCGGTTGGAAATGACATCAAATCTCAACAAACTCACTGCAAAGCTTGTGTCATAAATCAAACGAGGCGAAATCAAAATCACGCACAAAGCGTCGCTTAAGCGGACGGCATAAATTAAAAAAAAAAATTAAATTAACATAAATAAATAAATGGAAATAATTGTGAAAGCGCCACAGGAAAAACTAAAGAACACAAGCGAACTCTAAAAAAAAATTTAAAAAGTTAATGCTTTTAATTGCGAAAAAATTGTATGCCAAAAAAGCTTAATGCCACAAATGCACAACTGCTCATTTAAATGCATATCATATGTAGGCAACAGTATATACTTATATGTATGTATATGGTTATCCTTCAATTGCTGGAAAATATGTGAAATCATCATGACTCACCAAAAAGCTGAGCAAAAAAAATTCAAAAGAATTCAACTAGTCCTTTCAATAATTGAGTGCATGAGTAAATGATATGGCAACGCTGCCACAAAATTACGCCGCCAACAATTAATCAAATGTGCATCAACACGTATGTGGTTATAAAGTATTTAAATGATACAGGGTGCTTCAGTTCCGATACTTTATTACGCTGGAATCAGCTAACATTTTATCTTCTGTTTTAGCCATTTAGGAGCGACCAGGCGTGAACTCTAAATGGGTGACCTTAAGTTCAATGCTTGACACATTTCTTGCCTAGTATTTTTCTTATTTTGGTACCCATATTCGCATGATTTATTACCTGAGATCCAATTTCAGAATTTTATTATTGTTACAAAGGAATTGTCTCTTTAATGAAAAAACATCCAACGAGTCGAGAACATTAAAAAAAAGTCACAAACGAATGGTAAATGAAAATTTTAAGAAATACAAGGGATCCAACGTCGCCTTTACTTCAGTTTTCCACCCATGGATCTCGAATCGAAGGTGCTTTTTGGAGCATGCTTTTCGTCTGCTTACGACATAATCTAATCAATGCACTCGTTGAAATTTTATGCGCTCAATTATATTAATTGCGCCGTAAAGCTCATATAGTTCGTGATTCCATCTTCTTTTATACTCATCATTCACTCATACAGCTGCAAAGATGCAAATGTTTTCACATCTCGGTTCGTCATGGTCCTTGTTCCTGTGCCGTATAATAAGAGGGGAATAATAAAATAATTATAAAGTATAGTTTTTATTTGTCGAGAAAGAAATCTGCTTCAAAACAGCCTGTCGATCCTCATCTCATCGGAGAAGTCTTAGCTGATTTTCACGGAGCTGATTTTGTACTCAACATCAGTCTTCATAACCGTATAGGTTTCGCAGGTAAACGAAATGCAGTGACTAGTTTACTCCAGAGGAAGTTTAAAGCGGAAAAGATTAAAATGACGACTCTCTCGACTTGCAAATAGTAACGTCACTTCAAGCATATTGATTCAATAAGGAATGCACCGCGATGGTCTATTCAGCTCTCACCTAGCCCCAGCGCATTGATGAGTCAAGTATAAAACCCTGTCAAGGAAGTATCGGGAATTTATAAATAAAACGAAAATTTTTCAATCATTATCCAAATTTATTTTATCGCCTTCAATGTAAGTAAATGTGCCAATGCTTCTTCCAATCATCAAAACATTTTTTATAGGCACTTTCAAGGATGGCCTTCAGCTCTCGCGTCGAATTTGTTTTAATGTCTTTAATTGAGTCGAAGCGTGTTTCCCGAAGTGGATATTTCAGTGTGGAGAAAGATAGAAGTCACCGAAGACCATAAATCTTCGCATGCATCGGCAACGGCAAATACCACATTCGATGGAAAGATGAGCTGTTCGAAATATGCAATGACATTGACATGGTTCATCGAATTGAAGAACAGGGCTAGAATTCCCAAAACTTGCTGTATATCTAAAAGATCATGTCGTCCGTTTGCTAAATGAAAACTCTCCAGCTGACAAATGAAGCATGGTCCACATTTTACCAGTAACTGCTTTTAGGTTTTCCGGAGAAAGGTTCTGCCAAAGATTTATGGTCCTTTGCGCATCGGCAACGGCAAATACCACATTCGATGGAAAGATGAGCTGTTCGAAATATGCAATGACATTGACATGGTTCATCGAATTAAAAAGCAGCTGGCTAGATCATGTCGTCCGAATGGATGAAAACTCTCCAGCTCTGAGAGTAATAAAGAAGAAGAAGAAGCATACAATATAGTATGCAACCGTCGCTTATTTTAGTTTCATGTTCCCGCCTTCCTATGAACTTTATTTGGATTCGCCTAGAAGTTCAAAAATATAGCTCTGACCAATCTTTACACATGGGATTCAGCAATAGCAGTTTACGTCTTGGATTTCCGTCTGTTTCGGCTCCGGCTCCAGCTAGCTGGCAACCATTTTTTGTATTTCATGAGCTCTCAGTTCAATCACAAAAAGTAACACAGTATTTTGTAGCCTTGAACAGAATTTTCATTAATTTCACCTGCCATTGCCAGACTTTTATCGTAGCTCCAATATTCAGCTACGACAGCTGTCGAGAGATTTTTCTTGGTAAAATTAACGGGTTTCTTCAGTCGTTATCGTCGAGTCGAGGCTTTAAGATCCTATTTCGAATTTCTTCTTGAATTCCTGTGAACTGTACTGCTAGTTGAGCTCCATTTGACAGCTAATATAAAAGTCTTCGAGATGAGGGCTTGCCGAGATCCATTTTTGAAGATTTGGTTTAGTTAATCGAGGATGTATCCAAAATTAGAACTTCAATTAGTTATCTGTTACAGACCAATTGAGCTCCATTTGACAGCTAAGAGAAAAGTCTTCGAGATGAGGGCTTGCCGAGATCCATTTTTGAAGATTTGGTTTAGTTAATCGAGGATGTATCCAAAATTAGAACTTCAATTAGCTATCTGCTACAGAGTGGCAATCAATTTTAAACAACGAACAATAAAATGGATTTCTTCATTTTCGCTAAGAAAATATACCAAAACTCCACCAATCAGTACATTGGATATCTATCCTAGCTAACCAACCTACCTAAAGGTTGTTGGAAAAAGGTGTATTAACTTGGTGAATGCGTCGCAGTCAGGTGCCTTGACTCTTACTGACTTTTCAAATCCAGTCAATGAGCAATCTAATTTTATAAAAAAGAATTCATGGAAGCGCACACCCAGTATAAACAATGTGATATCGTCGAGACGTGTAGAGTCTGTCATATAGTATTCAAATACCATCACCAGGTTGAACTTAGACCAAATATACCAGCCATAACTAAAATACACTCGAAGGTTTTCCAGACCACCGCTGCTGGCAAGAATCTTTCATATAATTTGTAACTAAGCTCGGCTGGGCCTTGAATATGTTCGTAACCGTTCACCAAATGTCCGTAAAAAAACGAATGAGCCGGCCATCACCTCATTTTTATATGTACCGTATTAAAAATGTTGATATTCTACCACAACATTTTTAAATTGCTTTAAATACCACAACAGTACCAATGACCTCATCACTGCTAAATTCCCGCAAGTCATTCCCTCGGCGCATTACTTTAGGCGGCAACGAGCACGGCTATGCTGAATGCTGACGTACTGACTTGTTTACAAAAGCCAAGTGAAAGTGCTGCAACAACATGTGGAAGTATTTCAGCACCGAACGAGCCGGCAGTCGCGTTTTTCGAACAACTCGCATACTCTCTTGCATTTATGCGAGTGGTACTCTTTTAACAAGGCAAATGCTCTTTAACCGGCAAGGACTCTTAGTACGAGTACACTCCCAAAGCGATGCTGGAAATTCGAAATGTTGCGCTGTTTGAGCTTGATGTTGGACAACAACAGAGATTACTGGTGTAGCAGCAAAGGAATTTATTTCAACGTGAGAGAAATTGCGAATCACTATGCTTCATGGTCCTTTCTACATATGTGTTAACGTTCGCAGTAACATTCTGTGGAAAGGCGAAAAGAGTTCACTGCCGCATGTTGCTAGCAACATACACGTTTATGTGGCATGATAGGGATGCTTGAACTTAATTATAATAAATGGATTCGATTAAATTTTCGCTGTCATCTGTGTATGTTGCACAGCCACTCTTTTAAGTAGAGCGGCTAACAAGTTGTATGCCTTGTTTGTAAGGACCTGTGATTATACCCTGAGTTTGTCACGATTTTGTAACACCCAGAAAGAAGCGTCAGAGACCCTATAAAGTATTTATATAAATGATCGGTATGTTGAGCTGAGTCGATTTAACCATGTCTGTCTGTCTGTCTGTCCGTCCGTCCCTCTGTCTGTATATATACGAACTAGTCCCTCAGTTTTTAAGATATCGTTTTGAAATTTTGTAAACATCATTTTCTCTTCAAGAAGCTGCTCATTTGTCGGAACGATATCGGACCACTATAACATATAGCTGCCATATAAACTGAACGATCGGAATCAAGTTCTTGTATGGAAAACTTTCACATTTGACAATGTATCTTCACCAAATTTGGTATAGATTATTTTCTAAGGCAACAATGTAATCTCCGAAGAAATTGTTCAGATCGGTTAACTATAGCATATAGCTGCCATACAAACTGAACGATCGGAATCAAGTTCTTGTATGGAAAACTTTCACATTTGACAATGTATCTTCACCAAATTTGGTATAGATTATTTTCTAAGGCAAAAATATAATCTCCGAAAAAATTGTTCAGATCGGATTACTATAGCATATAGCTACCATACAAACTGAACACATAGTTACTAAAATAAATGCACCTGTGAAAGGTATATTAGCTTCGGATGCAGCCGAAGTTAACGTTTTGTCTTGTTTTTGATTAAAGATTTCCAAATTTTTGCCTGTCAAACAAGCCTCTCTTGGAACTCTTTGGTTGTATGTTAAAACAACATTTTCGTAGTTCCGGACATTTAATTACTTGGTACAGTTCCTTTTGAATAGTGTTATTGAAAGATTCTGCTGTACTAGATGGATTTTCATGTTGAAAATTTCCTGCGCAAAGGACACCCAGAACTTTTAAAGGACTTGGAATCATTTCTCATATTCATTATCCCAGTCAAATAGCAAGGCGTCTCAAAATTCTAAGTGGCTGCATACGAACTAAAATCATTGTTCTAGATATTTAAATTAGAGGATATACATATGATTGTGGTTGTTCATATCTAGATCGATAGGTCAAAATGCAAAGCGGATGTAGATAGATAGATGATAGAATGGTCTATTATACCCTCTCCTATTTCACATATGGTCACAAAGGTCTAGCGCTCTGAATAATTCCAGGAACTTGCTGACTGAGGTGATGTCATCCCTGTCCACATAAATGGATCCTGGAGTCTTCAGCGTGCTTCTACAAATTGTAGAGCAATCTAGAATCAGTTGCAATATAGAATGTCGCAAAACCGGCAGTTTGCGCAAGAGACTATGAACATGTTGGACAATTGCTTCCTGAGTCTGCTGTGCCCTGTATAGAGACGGAATTTATCTCGGGGGATGTTGATCATATCTCTAAACCTTGCCAGACTGTAACCTCCCTGTAGTAGCTCGGCGTGGGGCATTGCTGCTGCCTATTAATAAGACTGAGTCGATTTAAAAAAAATTATTGAACCAATCGTAACAATTCTTTAAAAACTTTCAAAATAGGCATTCTCCGGAATAGCCTTGAGAGCCGAGTTGCATGCTGTTTGGCGAGGAGACGCTGGCATGTGCCACTCGGAAGATTTCCCCTTTGCCTCGGAGTCCTACTCAAAGATTCATGACTCGTCACCTGTAATTACGTTATTCAAAAATTGCGGGTTACTTTCACACATGTTCAATTTTCTTGGCACACTTCCACTCGCCGCAATTTCTGGTCGTCAGTGAGCACTTTTATGTCATGAACCTCAGATATTGATAAATTTAACATCTGGGCAATTAAACAAATACTTGGTCTGAGGTCTGAGTTCACAACTTTGCGCACATGAGTTACATTGTCGGTGTTTGTCGAAGTCGCAGGCTCGGCGTCTACATATCATTAGTGCTCTGGACAGTTTTAATTCCAGGTGAATATTCCAACGTAACGTTGGGCCTAATGTTAGGTTGATGTAAGAACAGACTTTCTGATTATCTTAACTAAAGCTTTCATTGGGTATTTACGCCTAAAACTCCAACTTCTAAGAAATTTTTCAGATCACACCACTCTAGCATATAGGCCATACAAAATGAACGCTGAAACTTAAGTCCTTATAAGGACATATTTTTTTAGTTTAGAAAATATCTTTACGAAAGACTGCAGTCATTTGGCGACTGTGATGTTAGAGTTTGTTTCTTGCTAATGTTGGCAACGTACGATTTTTTTTTGTAGGCAAGGGATGTAGGCGTAAAACCACCAGCATTTAATAAAAGACAAAAAGTGCTGGAAAATTGTTGAACTCAAATTCGTTGTCAGCTCATCTCAAATACTTCACAGACTTCTTAGCACATCAGTCGCATTTTGTCACATTTGTTGAGTAGTAATTATCCAGGATACGGTATAATTTTCGAAATATTTTTTATATCTGACCACTATAGCGTATAGCTGCCATACAAACTGACCGGGCAAAGTTTTTGTGTTTTTGAAGTGATTAATAGCTTCGTTACAATGTGATAGTGTTTAGCGTGGGATCCTGCTGGCGACAGCTTAACTCCACGGTGCTCAAAAGCACAACGGATCAATACAATGCGTCGATCAGCGACCTGAAAATTGGGTAACGATTTTTGTACCAATCGGCAGTTTGGCATGGACACACTCAACCACCTTGGTAGGGCTCCAGGCCCATTTAAAACTCAAAGCCAATTTGGTTTTTCTTGTTTTTGAATGTTATACATTGATTATTGTCCCATCATTCGTTGAAATTTTCAAAATTCACCCAACAATGCTTACTCAAAACAATTTGGTTTTGAATTCATTATAATAGACGCAGGCAAAAAACTGACCAAAAGACACAGCACTCACAGAAAGGCAACAAAAGACACCCCTTCCTCCAGATTATGTAGAGTTTGACTACCAGTAAAAAAGTACCCTGAATACAAGGCGATTTCAGCCAATTTGAAAAACACATGTCTAAGTCCCACCGTAAGCTCTGTATTATAGCTGCCGATTAAGCAAATAAACTAAAACTGTTACAGAAACCCAAAAACCCCCGTACCGAGTGCAGCACTGATGAGTTTGAGTCCCGCTCAATGTCAACATTGTTGCGTTCAGCGATAGGCGAGTAACAAATGCATGCATTGGCAGTGTGTGCATACGCACATACTTCGATGCATGTGTGCGTTTGCATGAAAATACTTGATAAATTGCCTCGTCCTATTCGATTGCCATTGTTTGGCGCATAAAAATCAATCAATGAATTGCATTGAAACCGAATGGAACGAAATTGAGTTTTTTGTGTATTTTGATTTTTTTCTTTACTAGTAGTAGTGGAAAAAGTGGTGAAAAGTCAATTCTTTTTTAATATTTGTGAAAGAGAATTTCAATTTGCGGGACAATTCGTATGGTTTTAATATATGGCAATGCACATACATATGTATGTATATTAAGGTGATTCAAAAAAATTTTTTTTTTTTTTGCAATTGGTACTCGCAAAAATAGGTTCCTAGACACCTCTAAGAACGCCTCTCCAAATATGAGTTTTTAATTGTAACGGGAAGGTCCTCCGCCTAACGGTTTTCTATTTTTTCTTATTATCAGATAGAAAAATTTATATCTCGCTTCCAACTACTTAAAAAAATATCTTGTTAATTAGGTTTTGTAGGAAATTGAATGCTCTAAAATATGGTCTCTTATGATTTTTTCGTAAACCCAACCGTTTAAAAGATATTAACGGTTGAAATTTGACTATTTTTGGAAAAATTCTTTATTTCTTATGAATTTTATAACTCAATGAAAAAAAATTATTATGAATAGATTTTTGAAGAGGTATTCTTACAGGTGTCTAGGGACCTATTTTTCAGAGTACCAAACGAAAAAAAAAAATTTTTTTTTTTGATCCACCTTAATATGCATTGATGTTTGACGATGAATATCTCGTAAACGCTTAACTTAATCGAAAAATCATATCAGACCATTTTTAAAGAGCAGTAAATTTCCTACAAAACTATGTGTTTCATCATTCATAATAATTTTTTTTCATTGAGTTATAAAATTCATAAGAAATAAAGAATTTTTCCAAAAATAGTCAAATTTCAACCGTTAATATCTTTTAAACGGTTGGGTTTACGAAAAAATCATAAGAGACCATATTTTAGAGCATTCAATTTCCTACAAAACCTAATTAACAAGATATTTTTTCAAGTAGTTGAAAGCGAGATATAAATTTTTCTATCTGATAATAAAAAAAAAATAGAAAACCGTAGGCGGAGGACCTTTCCGTTACAATTTAAACTCATATTTGGAGAGGCTTTCTTAGAGGTGTCTAGGAACCTATTTTTGCGAGTACCAATTGAAAAAAAATTTTTTTTTTTGAATCACCCTAATGTATATACTAGGGTGTTCTTTTTTTTGTTTTGAATTATTCATTTTTTTCAATGCCACCATGAAATTTCCTTGGAAAAACCCATAAAAAAAATCTCTGAAAATTTGAGCGCTTAATATTAACATTAAGGACTGGACCAAGGCATGTAAAAATTTTCCATTGAAAATACAGGACAATCGTGATTTTTTATCTTTAAATTTCTATAGCTCAGAGGCATTTTATGGCATCGCTTTGGCTTTAGACACATATTCCTCAGAATTGAACACTCTACAAAAGTGCCCATTGCGACAAAGTCGAAACTCACACCGGCGAGGTATTACGGGGCACTAAACCTGACTTTTCCACGAAATTCGCATTTTTTTTGCATATATCTCGTAAATGACAAGAGCTATAGAAAAAAGGTATATGACAAACTTGTAGAAAATTGTGTTTTCTACAAAAAAGGTCCGAGGTCAAAACCGCTTCATTAATAATAGGTTGTCAAAAAAGTCTTGCGGTATTTTCGCTAGTTGGCGCTGAAAGCGCGTAGTTCTAGTTTTATTCGTCGCATCGGGTCATGCTATATCATGCTATTTTTGATTGATTGTCGTTTCTTTTAAGTCCTTCGTGAGTTATAGCGTCGCAAACATGGAGCAAAATAAAGAGAAAATACGGCATAATTTACAGTACTACTACGATAAAGGCAAAAATGCATCTCAAGCCGCCAATAAAATTTGTTAAGTTTATGGACCCGATACAGTTTCCATTTTAAAGATGGTTTCAACGTGTTCGTTCTGGTGTAGAGGTGGTCGAAGATGCGCCACGTTCAGGAAGGCCTGTCGTCGAAAATTGCGATAAAATCGCTAAATTGGTCGAAAGAGACCGGCATAGTAGCAGCCGTAGCATCGGTCAAGAGCTGGGCATGAGTCATCAAAAATTCATTTCAATTTCAAAAAAAAAAAATCAATAAAAATACCGCAAGACTTTTTGACAACCCATTACATCTCGAGATATTCGGCTTTTTGAGTAAGGCTTTATAGAATTTTCATAAATGGTATGTAATAAAAAATCTAAAAAGACAGATATGTGTTGTCAAATTTTTCAACGTTAAGCCACCGCCGCGTGTAGAACGTCATGATTAATTTGGAACAGATTTTCTAAAGTATCCATAACTACTCAGTATTTGACTTCCGTATGAACGTTTGGGATCCGTCTGTGATTACATCGTCATTTGCATGAGGTTTGTCACCGCTGCTGCTTTGTAAAACTCTTGGTTCTCTCCTCTTTTTTCGGTCTTGTAGACGACTCTGATATCTGGTATCGTCGCGCAAATTTGTCCCTCTGGTTGTCAATAGGTGGCATGCTGGATAATACTTCGACAGCATTGCTTAATATCGTTCGGAGAGCACTTATTACTCGGATTGCAGTAAGCCTATGCACTGCTTTTATTGCTCTTGCATGTGATTTTATGTGCAGCACCTGTATCCGATTGGTGCTGCATACCATATCACGGAACTCATTGCTTTTGCTATTGAAAATCGCTGGCTGGAAGGCACGCAACCTCCGTTGGCCATCATTCCTGGCAAAGCATTATATATTTTGTTTACTTTGCCGGAATTATACGTCAAGTGTTCCTTCAACTTTAACTTAGAGTCCAACATTACTTCGAAATACTTCATCTGCGGCTGTGAACTAATCTGTTAAACTATTTCACCTTGTTGACTGATACGCTTTCTTCTACCTTCCTTGTGTTTATGAGCAAGACTTCCGTTTTCTGCGCAGCCAATTCTAAGCTTATTGTTGTAAGCCATTGACGCAGACCATTTATGCAATCATTTTATTTGAGCCGTAGGTCATCTAGATGTTTATGTATATGCGATTGTTCTCACATTTTTTTGTTCATGTATGCTTAGCACCCCGTCATACAGAGGGTCTAAGGCACCGAGCCCTGCCGTACTCCACACATCAAGTTCCATAGTAGAGGGCCTAAGATCGAGACTTGTAACCCCAGATGCTTACAGCGTAGTCTTGCTAATGCGCCACAAGTACAAGATATGCTCCATTGTTTCCGTGTTGCCTTGCTCTAGATATTTTCTGCAGTATTCTCGATCTGTCAGCCGCATTCTGCGGGCTTATGTCGCCATGTTACTACAGGTTCTTCAGGTGACCTTTTAGGTTTTGGAAGTAGAAACAAACTCTGTATCTGCCACGTGTCGGGCAACACTTCTTCTATTATACATGCGTTGTACATTCTTATAAACAAACTGCGTTTTATAGTCATGACTTACTTGTATCTATGTATGTACATTGCGCGACGTGTTTATATACCCAAGTATCTTAATTACGCACGCTTGTAAAGCTCAAAGATGCGGTCTTTGCAACTTTGCACTTGCCTTTAACACAGCTACGGTGGAATTGAAGTGTTTCCTTGTTATTTCGGTGTAAATCGAAATGAATTTTTGGTATATACATACATATGTACATTCGAGCCTACATTTGTATACACATACATGTGTGTATGTACAAGCATATGTTTGTATGTAAGGTATATATGCAAAGCCGGTTGCTTGGTTCTACAAGCTTGCTTCAAAAATGTATATTTTCCTCTTCTTCTTATACACACATAAAAACATACATATATGGTTGGTGGCTACATTATATGGCCTTGCATGCTGTAGCTTTCTCTGTACTTCACAGCGTGCATGCAACACGTAGCTTTTACTAATTGTGCTTGTCTTACAGGTTAATACAACTGTTGGACACAATGCGCTCACAGAGGCAAAACCAAACATTGCTTGGCATATAATTTACAGTTAGACACACCAAAAAGCAGTTTGCCTACAGTGTGTCAAATAATTTTACACAATTAAACTGCAATAAAGGAAGCTTAATTAGATAGTGAGTAATATAAATATTCTTACATATTTATCTCAATTTCGCAACTCTTTGATGGAAAATGTAATTTTTAAGCTTACAGTTTGTAACCTTGCTTTGTTTCACCTTGCTAGTTTAGTTACTTTCTTCAGCAAACAAACTATTTAAAACAAAAATTGACAGTTGTCATATTTAATGAATTTTTAAATTTATTTTAGAAAAAAAAAATTCGAGGTTGCCACATTTAGTTATTTTTTAAATATTTTTTATTCTAAATATTT
This sequence comes from Bactrocera neohumeralis, assembly GCF_024586455.1. Classification (NCBI taxonomy): domain Eukaryota; kingdom Metazoa; phylum Arthropoda; class Insecta; order Diptera; family Tephritidae; genus Bactrocera; species Bactrocera neohumeralis. The sequence goes on from NC_065922.1 coordinate 65,894,805, forward strand.
CGAAAATTGTCAAATATAAATATAAAATAATTAAATAGAATAATATATTCTGAGGTTGCATAAATTTTTAAGTATTTAAAATCTGAAAATTCTAAAAATTTTAAAAATTGTCAAATTGGTTTAAATATTAAATTTAAAATTTGTTATTTTGCAAGAATAAAAGTTGTATATTAAAAAAATTTATAAATTTATTAAATGTGGCAACCTCGAAATTTTTTTATACAGTTTCTTTGACTATTATGAGAAAAATATTTCCAATGGCGTTGCCACCTATTTAAAAAAAATTTTAATTATTATTTTTAACGGATTTAAATTCAATAGTGCAAGGGATACTAGTACTGAACAAAATTCAATGCTTAGACATAAATATATCTATTTTTCTTAATATTATGAAGTTGTCATATTCAAGTATTGCTAATTGCTGTTCTTGTGCTGTTAGACATTCAGTCAATATTTTTTCAGTCGCAATATTTTTTACACAATTAAAGCTAAATCATCATACGATAATACATTTTCCAACTTTTTAGTGAGAACTATATTCAAAATTATAGAAAAAAAGAAATAATTTTAAAAGCTGTTTAGTTTGATGTCCATATTGGATAAATAATTTTTACATTATTATTTACTGAAAACGGTTTTTTCTCGAATGAAAGCAGCTGGCAAACCTTTTCCAAAATATATATAACATTTTCTAAACATGTGTTACACAAATTAGTTTTTGAATTAAATAAAATTAATAAATTGGCAACATTTATGGAAAATAAAACTATTTAAAAAATATGAAAAATTAAATAATAAATTCGCACCAACATTTTGATAACATAACTGCAACAAAAATTAAACAACAAATCGAAACAGCTGGCAACCCTACATTTTAAACTTTTTCTAAATTTTATTGATCTCGACTATGTTGCTTAACTTAACTTATTATAAACGAATATTTTTTTATTGAAAAAAGAAAATAAGCAATGGGCAACAACACTGGAAAATAAGATTAATTAAAAGAGATAAAAAATAGCCATTTTTAAAAATTTCCATATTTCTAAATTTCCATAAATGATATTGATAACATTTCGATGGAATATAACAATTAAATAGGTTTTAACTTTCCATAAATAATTTTGCTAACATTTTTATTGAAAATAAAAATTAGATTGAAAATTTTTGCAGAAAATAATATTTGTTTTTTAGCAGATGGCAGCACGAATAAATAAAATTTTTGGTTACCCTAGTATTTTTTGTTTGATGCCCATAACATGAAATGTTATTAGTGATAGAATTTGTATTGAATAACAAATTAACATATGGCAACCCTACTCAGAAATGTTTTCAATTTCAAGCCCTCTTAAGCCGCTTTGTATTAATCTAAAGGTTGTCGAAAACCACATTGTAAAATTTTCTTTTATAGTATGAAGATGATTGAATAATGATACTAAACAAATGGCAACCCTGCTATGAAAAAATTCAATATGCTTTCTCAAGCCTCTTCAATGTAATACCTGCATTTTACAATCTCGTTTATCTTAGATATTTAAATTTTAAAAAAATTTTGAACAGGTGGCAACCTTCATAAAATATGTTTATTATGTTTATTTCAGTTTAATACCAAATTTGATAATTTTAATTAAAATATTATATTGATAAATATGTACAGCTGCGAGCAGTGAAATAGTAGTGGGTGTTAGAGCTTTACATATCTGGGAGTTATGTAAAATTCCAAACAATTTTAACATCCATTGAAATGCAAAAGTGGATCATATTTTCCAGGCTATGTTTATTACTAAAAATATTTAGATTTGAATATGTACAAGATATGTTTATTTACAAAGATGTGTTTATGTATGAAAATTTTGGGGAGCAGTAAAATAGTAGTAAAGTACTAAACAATTTTTTTAAAAAATACTAAAGGATTTTTGCAAGTTTCGTCTATAAGAGATCTTAGTACTTGGTAGTATGGCCATGATTTTTGATAACAGCAATACATCGCTTCTTCAGAGAATCTACGAGACTGTGGCATCTTTTCAGTGGTATGCTCTGCCATGATTGCTGCACTACGGTCTACAACTCGTTGTTGTTTTTGTGTTTATCCTTCCACACGGCTTTCTTGACATCTGCCCAACGGTTTTCAATAGGATTTAGGCCAGTGGATTGAGCTGGCCTACCCATGACCTCAACTCCATTGACCCAAAACCACTTTTTTCCACCCTACTGGTGTGCTTCGGGTCATTATCCTGCTGAAATATCCTTTTCAGCGGCATGTCCTTTTCAGCAAATGGTATCATAATATGCTGCATTATATCCACGTATGTGTATCGGTCCATTATGCCAGTAATCTTGTGAATTGGGACTACACAAAAAATTGGGCCTGTAAGAAAAACAGCCCAAACCATGATATTCAAACCGCCATGCTTCAAAGTTTTTGTGCTGAATCTGGGGTCGTACTCTGTATTAGGGGAGCGTCTTAGATACTGACGGGACCCTTTACCGCCGTATAGAATAACTTTCGACACGTCTGTCCACAAGATGTTACGCCATTTCTCAATCGGCCATTTCAGGTGTCCTTTGGCGAATTAAAGACGTCTTGCTACATGATTTTTTTTAATAACGGTACTTTTCGGGGACTGTGGACATATAAATTATGTTCATGTAGAAGTCTTCTCACTGTATGAACACCGCAGGCCAGGTTAAGTTTATTCCGAATCTCCATAGCTGACATTCTAGGTCGAGTCTTGGCACATCTTAAAACTATTCGTGTAAAATTCTCAGAAAAAATCCATCTTGCGCCCCTTTTTTCGTCTTTTTTTTATAAATAATTGCAATGCGAATCGTTGTGGCTTAACACCCTACAAGTCTTTCCACTCCCTTGTAGGATTTACCGTTGTTTATGACAGATTGAATCCATTCTCGTTTTTCTTCATTACAGTGCTTCTCGCGGCCCAATAAAAGGGCAAAGTCATATTTTTTTTTGCTTTTTGCATTTAATAATAAATAAAAGATTAGGAAACTTACTTTTTGTTTAATAAAATTAATTTTTTTTTAGTAAAAATTCTCTGTTTGTAATCAGCTCACCGTTCACTACTATTCTATTGCTCGCTCATAAAAACAGATATCACAATTAAATTGGCTCTAAAAAAGTAACGGTAAGTGTTTCACACTTATTGTTGTGAATAACAGGACCGTTATACTTCAGAGAATATAACTAAAGTAATGATCGACGGCAATATCATAAAATAAACAAAATTTAAAGCAAAACTCTCTTGACCAATAGCCACTACTATTTCAATGCTCGCAACTGTATGTACTATAGGAGGGGTGATTTAAATGGAGCCAAAAACAAAACGGAAAAAGCGCTTGTGCGAGAAATGTTATATGGATCATTCTGCACAACTTTGCCTAAGAGACTATGAAACCCATTTAGAGCGAGTGTTTTTTAAGGCTAAGTTTATTAGAGATCATAAAATTTTTTTGATCAGTTTTGAGAAATCCGAAAAATATTTAATACATATTGATGTTTTCTTGATCATTTGTCGGAATTTGTCAGATCGGACAACTATATCACATATGTATGTATCTCCCATAAAGCCATTATTTTCAGCTATATACTTTCTTAAACAGCTTAATACCAATATACTACACTTGGTTTATATTTTTAATATTATTTCATGCATTTTTGAAACAGGTGGCAACTTTCGCAAAAAAAAATTTAACTGTAAAATTTAAGTTAACAGTTTAATAGCCATATCATTGCATTTTTAATGATTTTTTATAAAATTCGTTTCTATTAAAAATTCAAACATGTGGCAACGTTGATGCCGTTTGTAAAACATACGCTTATTGCTTGAACTATTTCAAAAAATTACTTAAAAATATTTATCCGCCATAGTGGCAATCAATATGTTGGCAGCGTGACGCAACATTGTTGCGCAACGCAATTTCGTTGCAGCAGATCTATTTTTCATTCATCATTGCTCATATTAATTTCACTTCAAAACAAATCTTTAACATTGGCACACACTGTAAGTGCATTTATACATTTATGCATGCAACAAAGCAGTCTCGCATATGTAAATGAACGTGGCAACGCCTGCAACTGCACTTCGACAACAGAACTTGTAGCATCCAGCATTAGCTTAACTCAGTTGCAGGTGCACAAACGTACCTTTTACTTGCCTGTATATTTACAGACATACAAACAATGTACATGCAACGCAGGTAGGCTTTGCAGAAACATAAACATATACACATGCATACATACATATGTATATACACAAGAGCATAGCATTGTCTGCTCATATACGAAAAATCGCCCACAAATAAGTGCATTTATGCCACATTCACAAATGATATCGTTCTATTAAGAATATGTGGTATTTTGTTATTATAAAATAGTTGTTGCTTGGTTGTTGCTTTGAGAACCATTCACAATGCTACTAGCAGCTTTCACTTGGAATTCAAGCATTCGAACAAACAATTACAGTGCTTTTGGTTAAGATGTGTTAAATTGGATGCGCACTTGATGAGTAAAGCCATGGCGATATATTTACTTATATACCAAAGATTGAAAGTAAATATGTTCGTATGTATTGCAGTATGCAGTGGAAAGCTGAAAATGTTTAAATTTCACATTTAAGTGTAAATTTTCAATTATTTGTAGCTCGGCTTTAACAATTTTATTAAACACAAAAATAGAAAATTAATAATTTAGAACTTGTAGTGGCCACAGTGTGCTGAAACGCGCATAGAAGCAATAAGAATTTAATGCCAATCGAATTTCTTTAAAAAATCATCAAAAATTTATTTAAAACTTACACCAAACATTATTTTATTAAAAAAAAATTTATTTTTTATTACAAAACTCTCCACTGTGCTGTCGTAAACATTTAAAACACTAAAATTGTTAAAAAAAGAATTCGCTAAAATTTTTGTTATAAATTTTACCTATTTTTCTTAGTAAAGCCCACTACATTTAATAGTTTAGAATTTGATGTGCCTACAGTGTGTTAAAATATGCATAAAAGCAAAAAAAAATTATTTGTGCTATTCTGTTTCTCCTAAAAATTCAACAAAAATTTTCACCAAAACATTATTTTATGTAAAACTCAAAAATAATACTATTTTAGTACAAGAGTATTACTATTTTAGCAAAAAACAAAAAAATATTTTTTATTAAAAAACCATTTTTATTAAATCATCATCAAATCCACCACAGTGCCGCTGTATTTAATTTCGTTAATTTTCGCCACAGTTTCCCCACCAAAATTATTTCTTAAATTTTCGTGAAAAATTCATGCGAATTTATTCAGTGCTTTCGAATTACAATTGATTTCATTAATAAATTTTACCCATTTTTATTACTAAAACCCACCACAGTGCCGCTAATTTTAATTTCGTTAATTTTCTTTACATTTTCCACACCAAAATTATTTTTAAAAATTCAATAAAATTGTTCACAAAAAAATTCATTCGAACTCCACTTCTAATTTCAACTGATTTCTACGCCTTCAAACGCTCGCGCTTTAATTTGACTAATTTTAATGTGTAAATTCCAGCAAACTCTGCTGCATGCACTTAACATCACGTATACGCCCAGTGGCACGTTCGTACTAATAATGATTTAGCGCGCCGCTTCATATTGCTTACAGCTCAGCTCTCTTGTGACAGCGTGCTTTGCATTAAATCTATATTTATTTATTATTTTTGCAAACATTCGGCGTATTTTTGTTTTAATTGCTTCGGATTTGCGAAAAAGATGCGGGCATAATTACAAGTTGCGTATACGCCCCGGTGCGTTTGTCAGACAAAACAATGTTATGTGCGTTGAATTAATAGAAAATTTAAATAAAATATATAAAGTGTTGAGAAAAATAAAATAAACTTGCTTTTGTATTAAAAATACATCGTATTAAAAATAAATAATAATAAATTTTTGTTGTTTAATTTTTTTAATTTTTAATGCTTGAAGAACAGGAATGCCTGTACATAAACTATACAAATTATTAACATTTTTTCAAATATATAATAAATCAAGAAAAAACAGTCGGTGGCCTAGCAGCCACAATACCCTTCACAAGCATTTTGTTATCGCTAAAAAGAGTATAAAAAAATGTTTATCTTGACTTCCCATACAAGAATGTGATTTTGTTAGATATTAGGATTCACCCATTAAAGCTCAGTTTGCAAATAGAAACGTTTATTTTATTTATCGACATATTTTTTTTATCTAAGTAAATTTAGCAACAAAATGTCGTTTTATTTTTATCGATAACGATTTTTTCTATCGATAACAAAGTAATAGTTTAATTAATATTAAGTAATAGAATTCAGCCGTAAAAGCTAATTTGCAAAAAGAAAAAAATCGATTTAATTTATTTATCGATAACGATTTTTTCTATCGATAACAAAGTAATAGTTTAATTAATATTAAGTAATAGAATTCAGCCGTAAAAGCTCATTTGCAAAAAGAAAAAAAATCGATTTAATTTATTTATCGATAACGATTTTTATACCCTGAACAGGGTATATTAAGTTTGTCACGAAGTTTGTAACATCCAGAAGGAAGCGTCGGAGACCCTATAAAGTATATATATAAATGATCAGTATGTCGAGCTGAGTCGATTTAGCCTTGTCCGTCTGTCTGTCCGTCTGTCCGTCCGTCTGTCTGTATATATACGAACTAGTCCCTCAGTTTTTAAGATATCTTTTTGAAATTTTGCAAACGTCATTTTCTCTTCAAGAAGCTGCTCATTTGTCGGAACGGCCGATATCGGATCACTATAACATATAGCTGCCATATAAACTGAACGATCGGAATCAAGTTCTTGTATGGAAAACTTTCACATTTGCCAATGTATCTTCACCAAATTTGGTATAGATTATTTTCTAAGGCAACAATGAAATCTCCGAAGAAATTGGAGAGATCGGTTAACTATAGCATTCAGCTACCATACAAAGTGAACGATCGGAATCAAGTTCTTGTATAGAAAACTTTCACATTTGCCAATGTATCTTCACCAAATTTGGTATAGGTTATTTTCTAAGGCAACAATGTAATCTCCGAAGAAATTGTTCAGATCGGTTAACTATAGCATGTAGCTACCATACAAACTGAACGATCGGAATCAAATGCTGGTATGGAAAACTTTTGCATTTGACAAGATATATTTACGAAATTTGGTATAAATTATTTTCTAAGGCACCAATGTAATCTGTGAAGGGTATATTAGCTTCGGTGCAGCCGAAGTTAACGTTTTTTCTTGTTTCTATTGATAATAAAGTAATGGTTTAATTGTTATTTATTATAATAGAATTGACACGTAAGAGTTCGTTTTGCAAATAGAAAAAAATATCGATTTAATTTACTTATCGATAATTATTTTATCTAAATATAATTTTGCAAATAGTAAAAACTGTAATTTATTTTTTTTATCGATGATGGTTTTTATGTATCGATAAATATTTTCATTGGTAATTTATGTTGAAAATCAAAATAATTTATTTTTTGACCCCTGAATCAATTCAAAAGTAATATCTTTAAAGATTTTTAAAATAATTTTGGAATATTTTTAAAAGAAAGTAAATCAATTAAATAATATTATTGATAATTTTAATAATAAAAATTTGGATAATAATTTTAAATATTTTTAAATATAATAATTTAAAAAATAAAGTTTTCAGTTTGTATGGCAGCTATATGCTATTACCCAAGCTGAACAATTTCATCGGATATAATTGCCTTGTCCTGAAAAATAGTCTGAGTTAAATTTTGTGAAAATGAGATCAAATAAAAACGTTTTCCATACATGAACTCGTTTGTTTTTGTTCCGGCTTTATGACAGCTATAAGCAAGCTATAGTGGTTCGCTCTGAAATTTTTTTTTTGGGGATTGCCGTTGAAAAAAAAGTTTCCTTTGCACTGACTTGACTTTGACCCTTCAGATTATATGGCAGCTACATATCCAAGCTGAACAATTTCATCGGAAATTGCGTTATTTCTCTACGTGTCTGACAAGCAAGTTTTCCATACAAGAATGTGATTCTGATCAGTTCAGTTGTATGGCAGCTATACTAACTGTGTCTATAGTCCCTTGATCAAATTCATGGTGACAGCAAAAACTGAGGGACTAGTTTGCATATATACAGCTTGTTTGTTATATAGCCTACATTCAGGCTCATACACGCATAAATCCAAACAGACAGTACCAGCCAAAGCACAGCTTCTATGAAGCAACAACTGCGCCGACAAAAAAACGACTGACTGGGCTGCGCTGCAGCTATGAATAAACCATTGTTGCCACGCTTTGCCATTCATTTGTCATTTCTAATCATTAGGGCGTCAAAGTTTCTACTCCACCCACAGATGACCCCAAATAGGCAAATGGTTTTTAAAGCTATTATAACTTTAGCTTGCGTTGTTAGTATTAATAGAACTGCTTTTGGCTTATTGTCACTTAGCCGCTTTGGTAGCCATGGACAATATAAATCTTAATTTCGAAACTACGCCTACAAGTATGCTGCTAAGTTTTGTACGCATGAAAGCGGCCAAGTTGGTCGCGGGGTCAGCCAGCAGTTAACAGCTTGCCAATTCGCATATTTTATTACCAACAAGCGGTCGTTAGAGGAGGAGGAGGAGTAAAAAGTTTGTGACACGCTTCCTAAGCGCTTCAATAATTTATGAAATACAGTAGTTGCCACTTTTACTGAAAATGTTTAATGGTTTATTACGTAAAGTTTTATCAAAAAGTGAACTTCTTTTCAATTTGAAGATAGCATTTTACTTTATTTTAATACTTAAAAATATATATATGTCAACAAACTTCGAAAACAATGTGAATTTTAGGTTAATAATGTCGTTAAATAAAATACTTCTTATACGTTAAGGTTCTTCATTTGTTCACCGTAACAAAAGTATTCCAGAATAAATAGCGTATTCCATATATACTACTTTTGTTAATATAGAATAATAATAATTCGTCCACAAATCAAGTCAATCAAATTTTTAATAAACTAAGCCAAGTTTCAAACCCTCTACACCGTTGATATTAGTAAAGTTTTCAACCGAATTTTAGTATATCTAAACTTCTGGTGATTTTTACAGCATATTATAGACAAGGCTTCACAATGTTTTTGTTGTGGTTGATTTCAAGTCTACTGTTAGAAAAATTGACTCCGGAATGAAACTTTTCATGTTTGAATCTACGAGGGCTGCTATATATATTTCTGGCCTAATAATGAAAATAGGAACATTTATCAACGAAAATAGTTTTATTGTTTTTCAAAATATTCTCCATCAAGATTTATACACTTATGCATGCGCTCAAACCAATTTTCGAAGCACTTTTTCCACTCCGATTGAGACACTTCCAAAACATGGTTTTTGAATGCTTCAACAGCATCTTCTGGCGACGAAAATCGTTGACTACGCATTATTTTCTTGATGTGTGGGAATAAAAAGAAGTCGTTGGGTGCCAAGTCATGGCTGTACGGCGGATGACCCATCAATTCGACGTTTTGGCCGGTCAAAAAGGACCGAAGACTTCAGGCAAACAAATGGTGGTGTACCACTCAGAATTGACCGTCCTACGTTGCTCAAGCGGAACAGTCGCCACATGACCAGTTTTGCTGAAGAAACAGGCGACCATTTGCTTCGAAGTGCTTCTTCCACGAACAACTTTCGTTGGATTTGGCTCGTCTTGGAAGACCCACACGGTCGATTGCTGTTTTGTTTCGGGCTCATACGCATAGATCCATGATTCGTCACCTGTGACGATCTTATAAACGTCTTTTGAAGCACCGCGATCGTATTTTTTGAGCATTTCTTTACACCAATCCACACGAGCCTTTTTTTGAGCGATTGTCAAATTGTGCGGGATCCAACGAGAACAAACCGAGAACTTTTTTACGGCCAGGTGTTCATGCAATATCGAATGTATGCTGGTGGGAGAAATGCATAGGCATGCCTCTATCTGAAGGTATGTTACATGACGGTCTTGCATTATCAGTTCACGTACGGCATCGATGTTTTCTGGCACAACGGCTGTTTTTGGACGACCATCACGGAATTCGTCTTTGAGCGAGCGTCGGCCACGATTGAATTCGTTGTACCAGTTTTTCACAGTGCTATAGCATGCTGCTTCATAGCCACACAAAGATTTTAGTTCATCGATGCACTCTTGTCGTGATAATCCACGTCGAAAGTTGTGAAAAATGATCGCACGAAAATGTTCACGAGTTAATTCCATTTTTTGGCCGAGATGAATTTTTTAATTCCCTGTAAATAAAACAATTCACGTTTAAATGACAAAACGTTCTGAGTGATGTTATGCTAAAAATTGTCAAACTTTCCAATGGAAATGTCAGATTGCACCTGGCAACACTTAGTGTTGCCCTAGGCCAGAATATATATAGCAGCCCTCGTAATCAAAGTTCAACTTTTTTTATATTTATACTAATAAATAAATAAACAAATATGTTCCATTTTGGTCGACCACTTTTTGCCATTTTTCCGCTAGACACATTATTCCATCCGTGTAAAACTTTCAACAGTGTAAATCAAAATTTCGAAATTTCCAGAAATGGAAGCGAGCGAACCATTGCTGTGGCACACAAACTGATACAGCATCGTCTCCATAGAATTCACAAATTTCATTAGTGGCCTACGTAGCATTGTTCCCTTTTTTATACAAAAATTTCAAAATATAGCGAATTTTTTCATTATTTTCACTAATTTTTGAACAGCTGTAACTTTATTTCAAAGTTCCTCGAATTTAGTTTGTTTTTTGTTAAATGAAGCTTAAAATCTCACCTTGCCAACATTGTATGGTACGTCACAATGTGATTGGTAGCACTGGAGATATACGACTGCAACGACATCTATTGACAACGGTATAATGTATTTTAATCCAGTTTAGGAATATCATTCGTCGCTCTGGAAAATTTCATTTGACTACCGATTTTATCAACCATGAGTTCTAGTGTGCTTTCCGGCCTCATAAAAATGCTTATCCTCATAAAAATGCTTAGCCTCAAGGACCGAGTTTTCAAGTCATAATTTTTCATCAATTAAAAAGGTATTAAGGGAGTATTCTGGTCTAGAAGCATGAATTTCAGATAATTTTTAAAGTGTCGTAAAAAAAGGCAATTAATATTTTTACTATCCATTTTTTTATTAGTTATTTGTTAATTTTAGAAGAGTACAGAAAAAAATTAAAAACTGAAAAAAAGTAAAAAATTTCAAAAATTATGAGCTGACGAAGTGGGGGGTCTCTAAAAATTTCCACGTGACCATACCCATGATTTCAACTCTCCTAGTTATCTGAAACCAAAAAAAAAAAGATTATTAATCTAGAATAATGTCGCAATGGCCGGAACTATGGAAAAGTGGGAAAAAATTTTTTTCACAAAATGGCGACTGCCTGAAAAAAAAAGTTTTTTTGGATCACTTTTTCTGACTATTTCGAATTTTTAAAAATAATAAAAATAAAAATTTGGGGATGGGGCTAGTTCCAACCATAGACAAGCCTATAAAGAAGACTCTATAAAAATTTCAAGTAAATCAGTCCAGTAGAACCTGAAAAATCGTGGATATCGTTCCGAAAAAGTCAGTTTTGAGAAAAACGCGTTTAAAGTTACGCGAAAAGTCTTTTGTTCGGTTAGTTCCGGCCGAACCAGTTTGGATGTCGGGTCAGAAAAATGCCTATATCTCCGAACATAATTTGAATTTTGAAAAATCCTCTTGTACACATATTCTTGAATAGTTAAACTTTGAAAATATAAAAAAAAATTTCGATTTTTTTTAAATTTCTAGACCAGAATACCCCCTTAAAAGACTCGACAGAATTGGCAACAGAAAAAACCCAATCTGAAGTCAGTCCAGAAATGTCAACTTCTTATGATTACCATTGTTGATGTCACAAGCTACTTTTCTCATGCTTTTTTTGTACATGTTGACGGCTCTCATTTTCTTCTTACTTAAAAATGCTGATAAACACATTTAACAAATTAAATAATTTTTCACATTTTCACAATAGTAATAATATCAATATCTGTATTTTCTTGCTTCACTAGAATAATTATAATATAACATACTTGTATACTATTCTATTTATAATCAATTAACTAATTTAACCCCTGCTTGGTTCACATAGTAAATATTTGTCAACAAACAGTTGCTAAAGTATAACACAACAATTTTATGAGCAGCATTTTGTGTGAAATTTATTTATGTAAATTTTATTTAAGACTAAGCAGCATTTCAGCACAAGGCAATAATTAAATTGTAGAACTCCCTGTAATACCTAAGTGTTGCGTAATGTCATTACACACATTATGCGCCTAAAAGCTCACAACACAAGTAGGCAGGCAAAATATTTAGTGAAGTGTAACTAATTTTGCATTACAAAATATATTATCTAAGCAACTAAGCACATTTAAGACACACTATTAAGTTTATTTTGTTTACACATTGCATACAATTAGGCGCACAGCAACACTATTTCCACGAAGCATAGCTCCACAGAGTTGTTGCGATGAAAATCTATGAAATCAAATTTGTTAAAAGCTCAAGCTGAACAATCTGCATATTTGTTTTCTAGTCTTTGTAAAGGTCACTCACTATTTAACGCAGCGACAAGCAAATAAATCTGCGTATAGGTGTGTGTCCTCGCTTAAGCTTAGTGAAGTATGTAATTAAGTTAGTATTAAGTCTTGCAAAGATTTACGGCGCACATGTCGTTGATAAGAAAGGATTATTTGTTGCGGCAATAATTTGATTTGGCTTTCGTAATTTGATAATTTGCAGCTAAGAATTTTGTTTGATTATATAAAGAAAGATACTTAGAAAAACAGTGAGTAAAATGTAAAGAGAAAAGAAAGTGACTATAAACGAAAACAAATCTAAGCACGCACTAAAGCGGTTTGCTGAAACAAAAAGACTTCCAATCAACAAAATATGTATATCCCGAGTAATCATAGAAGGTAAGAGAAAGCTAGCTTTCTGTATAAAAATCTCAGAAAATGTTAAAGTGCTTGTAATGTAATCTCTAAGAGACGTTATACCTTTTTCCTTCCCAACAACATTTATACACTACTTTCATTATATTTGACTTAAGAAAACTCTATTTTGTTGCTACAACTACTTCCCTACAAGAACTTGATTATGTTCAGTTAGTTTATATGGTATTTATATGCTAGAGTGGTTCTATCTGAATTTTTTTTTCGAAAATTGTGCCGTTCACTTAGACAATAATCCATGCCGAATGTCGTGAAAATAGCTCCATGTATCGGGTGATTTTTTTAGAGCTTGATAACTTTTTTTAAAAAAAAAACGCATAAAATTTGCAAAATCTCATCGGTTCTTTATTTGAAACGTTAGATTGGTTCATGACATTTACTTTTTGAAGATAATTTCATTTAAATGTTGACCGCGGCTGCGTCTTAGGTGGTCCATTCGGAAAGTCCAATTTTGGGCAACTTTTTTCGAGCATTTCGGCCGGGAATTTCTTCGGAAATGTTGTCTTCCAAAGCTGGAATAGTTGCTGGCTTATTTCTGTAGACTTTAGACTTGACGTATAAAAAATATATATTTTCATGATCTTGGTGGCCAACTTACGGGTCCATTTCTTGAGATGAATTGTTCTCCGAAGTTTTCCCTCAAAATGGCCATAGAATCGCGAGCTGTGTGGCATGTAGCGCCATCTTGTTGAAACCACATGTCACCCAAGTTCAGTTCTTCCATTTTTGGCATAAAAAGTTTGTTAGCAAACGATAGCGATCGCCATTCACCGTAACGTTCGTCCCAGCATCTTTGAAAAAATACGGTCCAATGATTCCACCAGCGTACAAACCACACCAAACAGTTCATTTTTCGGGATGCATGGGCAGTTCTTGAACGGCTTCTGGTTGCTCTTCACCCCAAATGCGGCAATTTTGCTTATTTACGTAGCCATTCAACCAGAAATGAGCCTCATCGCTGCACAAAAATAAATCGGACGTAAAGCGCGCAACACATTTCGAACCGAACACTGATTTTGGTAATAAAATTCAATGATTTGAAAAAAAAAAAAGTCTATTCATGATGAAATGTCAAAGCATACTGAGCATCTTTCTCTTTGACACCATGTCTGAAATCCCACGTGATCTGTCAAATACTAATGCATGAAAATCCTAACCTCAAAAAAATCACCCGATATATATACATACTTTTTCCATATATGTTAAGAACTTTTTTGATCGGCCAGTTTGCCATACAGCTACATGCTTTAGCAATCTACTCTGAACAATTCTTTCGGAAACTTCACCGATAACAATCCACGAATTTCCTGAAGATTAATCAAATATTAAAATTTCCCATACAGGCACTTTATTCCGATTGTTCACTTCGTATGGCAGATATCTGTTGGAGTAGGCCAATTTCGGTGATTCCAACAAATGAGCAGTTTCTGGAGGAGAAACAGTCATTTGCAATTCAGATCGATATCTCCAAAACTGACGAACTAGTTCACATATGTACAGACAAACGAACATGACTAAAGCGACGCACAACTTGCTTACGATTTGCGAGTATATAAGTATGTACATATGTACATTAGGGTGATTCAAAAAAAATTTTTTTTTTTTTGTAATTGTTCGCATGAGATGTTGCTAGACATTAATTTACAAAACAATTTGGAGAGGCTTTCTTAGATTGTCTAATCATATTCATATATAAACTTTATATATACATATATATCTTAGGGCGAAATCGGAAACTTGCATCTTACAGTCAAAAGAGCTTAACCTAGCATAGTGTGTCGTGTGAAACCCATTTTCAACAACACTTCATAAGGCATATATATATATATTTTCCCTTTGGGGAGCCCGAACAGCTAATACCAAAAATAGGCAAATAGGGTTGGTGATGCGAATATATAGCCTATCCCTCCCAAACGTCAACCTAACCTTCGCGCGGTACCCCCTGCTCACTACGAACGAGGCTCTGACGACAGAGTAAAGGCGGTATAACCTTAGCACCTGCGAGGAGGATATTCTCACACAATTGCTTGCTAGAGGCGAAACCGGCAGCCCCGGAACTAGGCTCGGATGCAAAAGGCTAATCACCTACTCATCTTAAACCCTCTGATTACCGAAACCAAAATAAACAAAGTTAATATTAAGAACGACTCGGCATACACTTGGCATTATATCCATTCAAGATGTTAACTCGAAATATAATTTTTTTTGCCTTAACATTTTTTTTTTTGTAATGTTTGTTGCTACAACTACAAGAACAACGATCAGAGCTGCTGAATTGTAACCACCCAGATGATATATATGTATACTTATGGGCATCTTTAAGACTTAGGTGTGTCATCTAAAACCCATTTTCAGCAACACTCACAAGGTTATCAGATTTTACTAACATCATATATATCATATAGTCAATGAGTCATTATAATAGACCCATAAAGTCGGGAGAGAACTTTACTTCTACTCAGAGTAAAGCAATTACAAATAAGAGTTAATAATACCATTCAAAAAATCTGAAGAAAACATTGCCGACTGATATGCTAAGAAACTTGAGGTGTCTGAAAAATTTGAGCTCAAAATTTTCAATCACGTGCAACTGTTATTTTATATATTTTTGATCGTGTAGGAAATTTCTACTATCATTTTCGGTTTAAGCAACACACAATTAGCAAGAAACAGCCTCTAAAATCAATGTCGCAAAATGATTGTAAACTATTGTAATTGAACTCAAGTTATCCATAATTATTGCCGTTTTCAGCTCTTTCACCGTTCAATTTACTTTACTAGCTTCTTCATTAAACATAACGAAAGCAAAATATATAGTCTGAGTCAGGTCCGTTTACTTTCTCCAGAAAATGATGAAAATAATCTCTTCACAGCCGCACATTTTTCTCAGACAAATTGGCTAGTTGACTATATAACTTCCTGAGACATAGATTTGTGTGTATTGATTTTAAGTAACCACGGAAATTTTGAATTCTGCTGACTAGTATAAAAAGACGAAAATGTTTAAATTTGATAGAACAACTTTTTCAGCGAAGCAATTTTAAAGATGAGATGGAATATTTAAACTTTCCTTAAAATTTTTCGAAAATTTCTGTGTAATGATAATATTATTTGCTAAGCATCCACTTTAAGTGACAGACAAGCTCAATTATTCCCTTATATACTATATTATGTGCTACTGTTTAGTATATGTACGAGTCTACCAACGCAGACCCTAATTTAGAAATGATTTGTGAAACATTAAACCGCTTTAATTACCTTACAACATAGCTAATAGCCATTTACATATTTTACGAGTACAAAATTTGGCTTATTTAGTAATGTTAGGTGTTTTGCGCCATACGAGGATAGGTTATAAAGTTTTCAAACACTACACGCTTACTCATTTTTTTTTTTAATTTTTCTGATTTATCATACACCACTATTTCCTCGTCTACCGAATCCCATTCAAAAACTAAATATGTAAATTACATATCGTAATTACAGAACTCATAAATTATATTTTTATGCAGACTAGTGAAACATAATTGAATATCCATAATCAAATGGTTTTGGTACTCATAACGATGGCTCGCTATTCTGATTAAGTACAGATAAGCCCAAACAAAGCCTTCGTTCAAAAGTTAACGAATTCGAAGTTCATAAGCTGAAACAAAGAAATAAGTGATTAAACCCCACAATTTGTGAGTTTTAATAATTCGAATAATGTGATGCACTCCAAGTGTTATGTGTCAATTATCATATTTAAACATTAGAAGCTTTCAGAAGCTTTTATTAACTTTCTAAAGTGGACTCTGGCGAGAGAACATGACATAATAATGTTAAGCCTGTAATAGTGAGACTTTGTGAAGTAAATATTATACGTAACACACTATATTTAAAAATAAGAAACCTTTGGAACCTTAAGCCTGCTTTAGAAGCTTCAAAAAATCGATTTTTTTTTTTTGCTTAAATCTCTTTAGAAATAGTCTAAGAATATGTCCCCAAAGTTTTAGATGGGAGTTCGAAATATTTTCGGAGCTAGAAGGGAAATAGTGACCGAGCGTCTAGCAGAAATATGAACGATTGGACAGAAAGCGAAAACTTTGACGCGCGATTTCTCGGTTTTTCATTTTTACGTTTTTTTTTAAATGGCGGGCAGGATAGAAAAAAATAAACGTCCTATCGAAACGAATCAAAATGCGTTGTATTTGAAATTAAATTCTCTTTGAGGTGAACCTAAAATACCTTAAGAAAGTTAACATTAATCCGGTTTTTAAACGATTTAAAGTGATTTTTTTTAATGCATTTTTTTAATCTGCGAAAAATTTTTGAATTTTTCACTTTTTGTTGAATTTTCTTGGTTCAACTAGGAATTACACTATTGAAAATTAATTTTTTTTTTTTGTTTCAGATGAAAATTGCGACCTGCATCTTGCCGCCACACAGAAATTGCACACTCTAGGCGCCTCCGTAAATTTCTTCAAAAATGAAGAATATCTTATGTATAATAATAAAAAAATTCGAGAAGACTCTTCAAATATATAAAAATAAACCCTAAAGGTTTCATTTCCATCAGACATTTCTTTCCTTTCCAAAAAAATCCTTGAAAATATAGATTTTTTGAAGCCTCTAAAGCAGGCTCCCCCTTAAGGAAGCTTGTAAAATATAGTGGTGTATCGACATAGTGCGAAATTTTCGTGAGAAATTCCTTCAACATCAAAAGTTGACTTGTCCAAATTTACAACTTATGAATAAATTGAAATTTTTTATAAGTCTGACTGCCCAGCTGCCGCGACTCGCGTTTCCCATCTTCATTGCCGCCTTTATAGACCCTCCTGTGTTGGGTATTAGTTGGCTAATTTGAAGGTGATTTGCACTGCCTTCGCCGCGGCGTGCTGGAATTTTACCCAGAAATATAATCTGGGACTCACTCTAAGGAAGTTTCCTCTTCTTTGTGTCCTTAGCAAGTCCGCATAATTACTTCGAACTTATTTGTTAGCAGCAGTAGCTCTGTTTTTTCCGTAACGAACAAAAGATTGTGTGAGTCCAGCCATGTCTGCGTCCTTTTAGCCAAGTTTCAGCTTTTTTCGGGCTATGATTACTGCGATGTCGTCCGCGTAGCGATTTAAATACAAGGTGCATTCCAAAGTAAACAGCACTTTTTGATTCTAGCGCCCCTAGTCGCGCCATCTATATGTCGAGTGGTGTGTTAGAATCTGCTATCTTTATCGATTGTCCAGTGACAATGACATTTCAATTTCACATTTCATCGATTGAAAGTGAAGTTATTGCGTTTTAAGTGTGAGTATGTTTGTGTTATTGGTGCGAAAATGAGCTTCGAACAAAGAGCCAACATTAAATTTTGTTTTAAAATTGGTAAAACTTTTACCGAAACGTTTCAATAGATGAAACAAGTTTATGGCGATGATTGCCTATCCCGTAGCAGAGTGCGCGAGTGTTTTCAACGTTTTCAAAGTGGTCGTGAGGACATAAATGACGATCAACATGTGGGCCAATCAAAATCCGTGATCACCGGAAATTCCATCGAAACTGTACGTGAATTCATCAAAAATCAGCCGAAATCATCATTGAAATTCATGGAAATGGAATTGAACATCTCCAAAACATCGATTTTTGATCGAACATTTGCGCTTACGAAAGCTGTGTGCACGGTTTGTTCCGCACAAATTGACTGACGACCAAAAATTGCACAAAATCCAACACGATTGAGACCGATAATTTGACCAAAAATCACATTTTAACCATTAACCACTCCGCGTATTCACCTGATATGGCCCCGTGTGACTTCTTCCTTTTCGGAAAAATGCATTTGCCTATGAAAGAAAAGCGTTATGCAGACGTAGAGGCCATTCAAAAGGCTTGCACCGGCATACTGGCGGCCATACCGGCCAACAAGCTAAAACACTCGCTTTTGGAGCGTACAAAAAGCTGTATTGCTGAAGTACACTATTTTAAATAAAATAAATTGATTTTGCCGAAAAAACCATTTGTTCTGTTTTTTTTTTAAGTCCTGTTTACTTTGGAACGCACCTTGTACAATACGCCTGGAGTTTCAAATTTTAAATAAAGCTTCTGACAGCTCCTATAGTTGAACTGCCGGGTTTAGAACCGAGTTGTCTAGAGGAATGCCGCCAGTTTCGTCGTATACATATTGGACGGTATGCTTTTGCTTCTTCGAGGGCGAACTGGGAAATTTTCGAAACCCGGTTTTGGCTCGTTGGCACTTTTTCGTGTGTGTACTTGCGATATGATTAATTTTGTCTTGCCTTGGCTTTACTTGGGCTCCGAAAAAGAGGCTATCAATTAAATTCTTGGGGAGAGCTCTAACCTTTGAAGGCGTCAAAAAAAAACATTCAGAGTTAGAGCAGATAATCTATTAATTCTGTGCACAAGTTCCACATACTCAAAGAAAAGAAAATCTGTGACGAACTTAGCAATATCACAGTTTAAACAAGGCAATATCAAAAAGATATGACTTTTAGGAGATGAAAAACTATTTCACTGCATTAATTAAACCAAAAGTAGGAGGTGTTTTGCCAGTCATAGCTAGGAAGAGTCTAGGAAAGTTGTTGTAGGCCCTTTAGAAATTGTTTGAGGTGGCAGTGAATGAAGAAGTTATTGAAATCATACAACATTTTTACAAACCCTCGCAAAATGAAGTAAATCCTGGGTAGGTGTCACTCTATCCCTGTAGGAAAGAATGAAACTCTGAGAAAATATAAAGTGAGGACATACCATTTCTTTACTAAAAGTATCTTATAATTACACGCAAATGATAAAATACTATATAACAGTTTTAAGGTCACAAAATCACAAATTAGTGTAGAGTTACTAACTCGGCAACTCACACTAATACTTGCACATAGTGATTCCACATGAAACATGAGTCCGCAGTAGTTTAGCTTCCCTTTCAAACACATTATCACTACCGACCAGTTGGGAATCGAAAACTTTTCTGTAATTCTCAACCGCTTACAACTATTTATACCATATTTGGCCTACAGGGTAGCTTCATTGCCTGCGAGTGCTACATTATTACACCTGCCACCGCTTAGTCACGCCAGCGCTTATTTATGTATATCCAGCCACAGTGGATTTCTGTTGGGCACACCAGTTCCGACTAACAGAGACTAATTAAATTTGCTACAAAAGCAACAAAAATGGCCCCGTAAGTAGCAACCAGGCGACCATTTAGCAGTATATCCGCTGGCATTTTGAACTTTCCACTAGCCGTAGATAATGATGGCATTACGAGGAGCTCTTGGACTTGGAGCTTGGCTGTTGTTGGACAGAACTTTGCTAGGCGTTGCTGTGCTAAGTGTTATTTGCTACAACGCTGCCGGTGAATTGCCACTACATATATTTGTAGAGTGAAGTATGTAGATTTGTCACACGGACTGTGGCATGTGGCGCTTTACGCTTTGTTTTATTTGTGGATTTATTTATTTGGTTAAATATGTAAACACTATGCTACCCAACACTTCCACATTTATATATAAATATTCATAGTTGCATACTTCTATCCAACGCTGTGCCAAACCGTTGCGGCAGATTGGCAAATAAAATGCAAATGCCGAAGGCAATTGAATGCGTAGCGGTTACGGTTGCTCTGGGTTACACGCTTTGGCTGGCGCGCGCGCGGTTTCGCGGTTGCGAATTGAAGTTACCGCGTTGCTTAAGTGGCACGAGCATTCAACGCCGCAAATTCGCATAAACACCGCAGGCACGCTCTTAAAATGCTGCTTCTCTCGTTTCATTTCGTTGAGATTTGCCTTGTCTCATTTTCTTCTTCGCACACTTGACCAGCTCAACTTGCATACGGCAAATTGTGCGGCCACTTAACGGTACTTAGCAATTAAATGCATCCTTTGGCTATGAACTTGTATCGATTTTCTTAATTAAAAGACATAAGCGAATGCATTACACAGCTATTATATTTTGAGTTCAATCAAAGTTATTGGTTAATGAGTAGAAATAGGTTTTCGTCAAATAATTGCGGAAAAACAGCTGCTCCTATATAATGGGTTGTCAAAAAAGTCTTGCGGTATTTTTATTGAATATTTTTTTTTTATTGAAATTGAAATGAATTTTTGATGACTCATGCCCAGCTTTTGACCGATGCTACGGCTGCTACTACGCCGGTCTCTTTCGACCAATTCAGCGATTTTATCGCAATCTTCGACGACAGGCCTTCCGGAGCGTGGCATATTCGACCACCTCTACACTAGAACGAAAACGTTGAAACCATCGTTGTGCGGTGGAAATGGAAACTGTATTGGGTCCATAAACTGCACAAATTTTATTGGCGGCTTGAGATGTATTTTTGCCTTTATCGTAGTAGTACTGTAAAATATGCCGTATTTTCTCATTATTTTGCTCCATGTTTGCGACGCTATAACTCACGAACGACTTAAAAGAAACGACAATCAATCAAACACGTGTTACGTGTTGAAATGAGCTTTCCAAAAAGGTATAGCATGACCCGATGCGACGAATAAAACTAGAACTACGCGCTTTCAGCGCCAACTAGCGAAAATACCGCAAGACTTTTTTGACAACCGAGGGAACACAATAATTCTTTTGTGGAATCTGTAAACAGATTTATGGTCGATGCCAATAGCTCCCTACATCACTAGGACAGCTAATAACGCCGATCCATTGCAGCACCTAAAAGTAATTATAAAATCTTCATGAGACAACCCCTACGTTCACAAACTTGTTGAGCCGGCGAATATCAGTTTCGGCTATGACTCTCGGTTCGCCAAAGGCAAAATTGCCATGATGTTTCAACCTCAGTTCTGCAATGGCTGAATGCTTACACCTTACTATCTTCCATACATCTTTGACATTCTGTGTCCGACTGTATTTTTAACCTAACAGCATGAATGCCTGTTGAACAATGTTCAGTAAGACTTCTTCGATTTCGGCTAGATGAACTTTGCTACGGGCAAGCAATTCAGTAGATATGCTACGTTCTATTCTGGGTCAAAAGTATCACGCAGTCGCAAAAGAGCACGTTGTCGATCAACGCCTCCTAAGCGCACGTGAGTTCCATAGACACAGTACTAGAACGCAAGATGACAAAGGATATACATCGTCCAGTTTTCAGCGATTCCGATTGCACTCTGCTGTCGGAGTGAATGCTTACCGCCCTGAAAGAAGCTGCACTTCGTATACTACTACTACTGCTACTTCAATAGCAGACTCTTCTGCCTGAGCTAAGCTGGAAGGAAAGCTCGTTATGGAAAACTCAGTTTCTAGCTTACTGCGCCTCTTCACCATCGACTTCTTCTCGTCCACATAACCCTCGTCGGTATGTGAGCAGAGAAACAGCCAGCAGGAGTAGCCTTTGTGACGCAGTGGTCCACGTTTTCAGCAATGCAATTGAAAGAGGAGAACATTTTATCATGACCTTACTTGAACGCCGGCAATATCGACTGGTGCTTTATTTAGAATGGCATTCCTTTTCCTTATAGCTACTCTACAGCAGTATAGCAGGTAGCCGATGCGTTTTTAGCCTCTCCTCAATATTTGACCTCCATTAAAGATTTCAATGGGTCTTTCCCTCGAGGACTTTAATCACCAACTTCAGCCTCATATTGTTGAATGCCCCTTGATATCGAGAAAGCTATTCCTTGTGCATAAGGACTCCCTCGAGGCATGACACTACATCCTGTAATGTAGTGTCGACCGGCCTGGCTCTGCTGTAGTTATGCTGGACCCTCTCCTCAGTATTTACGCTGTGCAGCATAGGGCAGCGAATAGTAATAGCTGCACTAGAAGAACCAAAAGACCTTCCGTCTTAAGTTTAAAGAATAATGTGGAAGTTTTTGCATGAAATGATCTCATGTACATTAATGGTTTGAGTTCGAGGAAAAGAACCCATCTCTGTAATATAATTAAGCACGCACGTCCTTGGCATTAACAAAATCTGAGTATGGACTCTGAAACAAAGCAAGAATGAGAAAAATACTTCCCATTAGAGAAGTTTGCACAAGAACTAAAGATTTATACTCGCTAGCGGCTCGCAAGCTCAACCTACAACATCTATGCAGACGCATCAAAACTGGCTATCGAAGTAGGGGTCAGAATCTATTGCGCGAATCTGGATCTTAAGCGATCCTACAAGCTCTGGAATACGACAGAATCATAAGGAAGCCTTTACGGTAAGAACAAAGGCTGAGATAACTAATAACGCAGGTAACGGCATAAAGAAGATCATACATATGTATATAGCCAATTAAGCCAACAATCTCAAATCACATTACGTTAAAGAATGTCTTGAATGCAGGAGGCAGTAGGCAGGGCTCGAAGGAATTCCATGCAAGGAAACAGCTGATGAGATTGCCAAAAGTGTCAACCCAACCGAACCAGTTCAGGAAATACGCGGGAAATACACAATGACATTTTCGAAAGCGCTGACAGACGGATTAGCATGAGATGAAATGCCTGCAAGATCGCCAAGATCATGTGCAAGAGCCACGAAGAAAAACACGCATGCATTTTATGCACACGATCTTGAAAGGGCTGCAGGCCGGCTTTTGGCGAAAAGTTACAGGCTACTGGCAATACATGGGAGCCGGATCGACATACATAGGTAAAGACGACACTTGCAGAAAAATGCGGAAAAGTCTCTAAGAGCTTCAAGAGATTAAGTGATGTATCAAAATTTGATATCAAGTCGCTCTTAGAGTTCGCAAAAACCGTTGACGTCCTGTATGACGAATATTACAGCTCCAATTAAACTGAGGCTTCATATGGCCTTATTAACGATCAGTAGGAACGGCGTTTCGACCAGTATAATCTAAACTAAGTCTTATATTCGGGCATCTTACGACAATTTTAGATAAATAGAAGTTTACCCTAGCTTTAGAGTCCAGTAAAAAGTTGTGCAGTGGTTACTCTAGTTAAGACAACCATAAACCAGCTAGCTGAAGTTTTTTTCTCAACGCAGCTAATTTGTTGCATGGATTCTTTGCCTCGCTGCTGGAGATAAATCACCCAAAAACATATGCGAACCGCTACCACACGCAGTTTCGAGGCGGCGTCAACGCGCTGGTTACTCCCAACTGCTTAACAATGGCCACAGTTAACCCAGGAGCCACACAGCAACAATGGCAAAACATAAGCAAGTAAGGCAATAAAATAGCAGATGCCCGGTACAATGTAAAATATGGCCAACCGACATAAACACACCCACACATACGCGCACAGCTTCAGCAACTTCGAAAGCGCTTGGAGTGCACCGCGCCGGATACGCTTTTGGCCATTACGTGGGCGCGAGCAGACGCGCGGTTAGCAGCGTATAGCCATACCAAGTATGTGCGCGCAGAGAGACAGTGTGTTGCCATATTGTTGTTAAGTTATGGCGCGGATTTAAGCGTACATTTGTACGATGCACGCTTTGCCAAAATATAACTTTGTTGCTGTTCTCAATTAACATATGCTATTGCTGTGTTATATTATGTTGTGCTATCTTATGTTAAACTTTACTAAGTTATGTTATGTCATATTGTGTTCTGTTATGCCATGCATGTTATGTTATGAAGTACACAAAACTCCAGTTGGCATTCGATAGAAGAGACTATAGGACCATGATGGGAATACTAACTGCTCACTATCTGAAGGCGACATACGCCTGCAGGTTGGGGCACAATGTCTAGAGCAGGCCACCAGGAAAACAATGGCACATAACTTGTGAACCTGTCTCGCATTAGCAAGACTAAGCTGTAAGCATCTAGGTCCCCACGGTATGATATATTGGAGGAGATATCGATAGTGAGGCCGCAGAGTCTATTAAAATTCGCGTCAAACGCAGGCATCCTAAAGGATGACTACTCCTCTTGGACCTAGCAACTGAACTCCATCTGGTATCGCAGAGGACCAAAACTGGTCTATGCGTGACTTATTGACCAACCAGATTAACCTAACATAACCTATGTTATACTTTCTGACGCCTAGTACCAACAGGTAGGTTACCTTCTATATTTCGCGATTAGAGAACCAAAATGCTTATTTTTTTTCAAAATATTCTCCATTAGGGTATTCAAATTCCGAAATATAACCGGTGACTTACGTACAGTATGACCTTGGACATAACAGGGCAATTTGTAGAACCAGGTTTCAGCAGGTAAAAATCAAAAGTCAAAAACACGCGCAACCAAATTGATTACCTTGCGATAGACGAAAGGCAAACTTCCAGTGTGCTTTGATGCGAGGTGCTAACATCGACTTCGATCAATTTTTTGTTGCGGCCAAGGTACGAACACGCATCAGTACAGCGAAGAGTGTCAGACAGCACATCGGGAACATCCACAAGAAGGCAGATCCCTCAGTCTGAGACATTTATTGAACAGATCAGCCTTACTATGGTTCTTTCGACTATATTGTGTGGAAGACTTAAGTCCAACTTATTGGACCTTATCAGCGTGGTTTTAGACAAGGCAATATGGTAGATTGGCTAGATTTCACAATACATTAAGTCCTCGAGAAGATCCTTGACAAACAGATCGACACGATTTACATATTTCGATGTCATGTCTAAGTCTCTGCGAAACTGATGCGGCTGTTCAGAATGGCACAACTATCAGTTCCGTAAAAGTAGGAAAGGACTTCTCCGTGGTGCAGAAACATGGACGATGACGAACTGAGATGAGAAAGTTCTTAAAGCATTCGAGAGAACTGTCCTTCGCAAGCTCTTTGGAGCCGTCCGCGTGAAGAAGTTGGAAACACGAACTGTATGAACTCCTCGACGACATAGATATGGTTATGCGCATTCAAGATCCAACGAATGTGCTGGTTAGGCTAAAATGTACGCATGAAAGACGATGATCCAGAGAACAGTTCCTATTCAATTAAGAACCCATGAGTGGATAATGGAAGCAAGGGCGGCCACAAGTGCATAGCGACCTGTCTGGACTTGAAATGCACAACTGGCGTGACAACGCAAATGTTAGAGGCAACTGGCGAAGTTTTGTTCATCGGCCTAGATCGACCCACAGTTGTAGTGGGTACTGTGCTGTGTCATACTATTCCATACTCTGTTATGTTATGCGTTTGGTACGCCATTCACAGTTGATGAACAGCACCTAGCCAACTGAGCACTCAACGCCGCCACAGCTCATTTATATGCATATATGGAAATTCGAACAAGTTTTTTGTACCATTGACTTTCTGACATGCCGTTGCAGCCGCAGCCACAATATCTGTCAACTATGTAAGTTTGTTGCTTGCAACCTTTTCATTTGCTTTCTTTTTTACTTTTTTTTCCGCGCTGAATGATATATGCAGCATGCGGTTATAGGTCTTAAAGTTTATCTCTTGTCTCTATTCCGGCCAAACACGTTGTCTTCCATCTGCTGCTGGCTTCCACGCTGCAACTCCCACTGCTTAAATCATATTTGGCTGGCGGAAAGTCTCGTTGGAACCAATGTTCTTTGTAATACTGTTTCGCTGGCGAGCGAAAGAATTCAAAAAATATAACAAATTTGGTTACAAAGACGAAGCGAAATAAAATGCAAATCTTTAGTTGTGTGGGTGGCGTAGCATTCTTAACGGATTGCAGGATTTATTTCTAGTTATCAGATGGTGTTCTAACATATTGTTGTATTTTTTTTTTTTTTGGATTATAGTACTTACTGTAACACATGTTGTTGTTGTATTTTTTACAGCTCTGCGCTTCGCAATGTCTACTTTCGCTGATTTATTTAGGTACATAACTGTATTTACATATTCATTTGGGTTTCTGCGAGAAATTGGATTTGGTTTCAACAATTTCATATGGAAATGTTTAAAATATTAAATATAAAAGTAGTAAGGCAGTACTAGGTTCCAGGGCAGCGAAATATTTTCAGATCATTGCAAACATTTCTTCACATCATAAAGCTTAATCCCTCACTTCAACAAAAAAAAAACAGTACGAGTTCCCTATGGACGTAAATCACCCGCTGTGGTCACAAAGTTGCAATTATTGCTAGCAAAAGCATATACTCAAAGTTAAACTGTAGTATTTGTAAGACTTTAATAGAACTCACTTTATTCCAAATCATAAGAATTGCTTTTCTTTTTTTTAAGGAACCAGTAGATAAGACAGTTTCGACCATATTGGAGTGAAGTGGTTTTCAAAAGCCCACTCCTTCTGCTGCCTATCGAAAATTATAACGTTGTTCTTTGTAGACATTCTAAGTCTGCGTTAGTAGCGCATGCCTTCTTCACGCAAATTTTTTTTGAATCATGCAATTATAGATACAGTTTTCCTAACTTCTAAATTCTCCTTGAATCAATCGTTTTAACGATATTAAGAAGCTTCAAATTAAATCCCAGAAGCAGCAAACGGAGTTGGGGCAAGAAATCGGTCAAACATTTAAGAAAGGAGTATGTCTTAAATATTATCCCAGCGCTTACACTGGTTATCAAAATCATTGAGCATTTACCATCAACTAGTTTCAAGAACTTTGGACCGATTTATCATATAGGCTTAGGTTCGATGGGATGTCTGCAGATATACGCTCCCAATAGTTTAAGTCTTAACCTCCCAAACGCGGGACAGTCACGAAGAAAGTATTGAGTTGTTTCCACCTCATCTTCTTCCATTAGCTTCTGCAGATGGCGTCTGGTAGGCTTCCCAGCCTTACTGCGTGGATGCCAATAGAGCAATGGGCTGTTAAAATCCCCACAACTTGAGAGAGGCTAGCCTTACTGTGGACAAAGAGATCAATAGATCTCTTGCGATCGATCTTGGGCCAAAAGGCCTTTGCGACAACTTTCGCGAATACAGCTATCTGCCGTTGAACACAAAAGGATACGCGCCTTTGCTTGCTAGCTCATCAGCTTTACAATTTCCTGCGATTCCACTGTGGCTTTGCGCCCATGTCTGAGTGGATGGTTACTTCTCTGAAGAAGCCAGTAAATCTTTGCTTCTTTTAATGGATGTAACCTCGGATTTGGAAAACATTGTAATGGATACAGGAAGGTCCTTCTGGAGTTTATTGAGAGCTCCTCTGACATTAAGGCTCTCTACAAACCTCTCCCTTCGCTTTGACCCATCCGTAAAGAAGCTCACTGCTCCTCTCCTCAACGACTTCTTCCCACCCATAACTCTCTCGACTTTATATGAGCAGAGAAGTTCGGTTTGGCGGCTCCATGATCCAAGTGATCCGGTATGAAGTCAAAGTGTGTGAGAATTTTCAAGTGTTGATAGAGAGCTCCTGACAGTAGACCCCTCCACCAACCTTTTCGCCATCCATAAAAGGTCACTCCCCTTCTCCGCTAAAAGCTTCCTCCCACTCATAACTCCCTCGCTGGTATAAGGGTAGAGAAGGAGCCGCCAGAGTTCGATTTATCGACTGATTTTGATTTTTTAAAATTAATCGACGAGGACGTCAATGTCGATGTTTCAAAATTATACATACATATATTTTAAAGAATCTGCGAAGTATGCTTGTGGGTATCAGAAACCATATATACCTTGCAATAAAAATGTTCCTTTTTCTGGGGAGACATAAGGAGAATGAACTCTGATTTACTTACGACCAAGGTCCTAACCCAAAACACACCATAAATCTATTTGGGAGATATTTTTTGGGGACTGTAATAAAAATAACAGACAAATAAAAATATTTTGGCGAAATATCAAGGTTAAATTTTAGTTCAGACCTTGAACTTCAAACTTCATTGACAGCAAAAAACTGCCGTTGAAATAAGAAGGAATCTATTGGTTATAGTCTCATGACATGTACCTTACTGCATTAATTTAGTCGGTATTTATTTACTTTGGTATTAACTTTAAGTGTTAGCACATTCCCTTTCGCCAAAGTATTTGTAATTACCAAAATCCTGACAACTGCCTTAAAGCAGTTTGCTGATGTCATGGACCTTTTTACAAAATTTCTTAACAACTCTCCACAAAAGTTAACATGTTTTAATAACAAGCCGCCAAAATGCCGAGAAAAAGGGCATCAACTACTTGTGAAGCCTCGAAATGAAGTAAGAAAGTTAGTGCAGAGAAATGGCTTGTGCGAGTCACAGAGCTTTGCATGAGTATAACAAGCACTTAAGTTGCTGAATATTATTACATAAGCATGCAGGTACGTTAGTAAGTTCGCACCACTGTTAGTGGCTAGGCTATACACTTTGTGACGATAATGGCTACAGCTTGGTAAACGTTGAAATCTAAAACTCTACTTTCGAAGTTTTCGCCAAGAAAATGTTGAGGTTAAGGTGGTGACTAACCTTTTCACTAAGAATTTAGTTAGCTTGTTGTCGCTTTGTGGTGCAAATTGTTGGTAAAGACTGCAAATATTCTTCTAACTTCAGGTACTTACAAGAAGAGCTGCTTATTTGTAGTTATTATAGGCACGCAGTAAAGTAATTAAATATCTGTTAAGAAGTAATGCGTACATAACGAGTATGTAACTTTGTAGTACAATTTATGTTTTCAAAACATTAAAGTTTAAGTGAAAGACTTATTTAGAAACAGACACATTTTTGAGACGAATTTGGACGATGACACTTGCTCAAATTCAACACACATATGCTTCTTTCCTAATAGCAGTCAATAATTACGACACTTACGAGCTTCAAGGGCTTTTCTTTGTAAACCAAAGAACTGTTTCTCGAATAAAAAATTCTTGTTGGGTCTCAGAGTCAGATTTCGACTCAGACATTTCTATATCAAACTAATGAGGAAATATCTACTACCACAGCCAGTCTTTTCACTTTGTATTTAACAGATAGGGGGAATAGGCAATGAACCACAAATGTGAAAAAAATTTTCTATATTTTTAAGGAATATCTCGAGATTTGAGTCCGAGAACTTGTATAACTCCTCATGTTTTAAGAATCAAACCGGTTTTTTGGTGTTACTCAACGCCAGGTTCCACAGCCGCATTGTAGACCGCTTTGAGGGGATTTCGTGGTTTCGAAGGGGCTTTAAAATCGACGAAGAGGTGGTGTGTGTCAATCTTCCTTTCGCGGGTTTTATCCAAGATTTTGCACATGGTCAAAATCTGGTCGATTGTAGATTTCCAAGGTCTAAAATTATGGTATACTGATAAAATTCAAGCAGTTTGCTGACGATGGGCTTCAGCCATCGGCCTTCACCGCTTTGTTGTTCTTCAGACGGGTAGTTGCTAATCGAACTTATTTTTTGTTGGGCAATAGAACGTCTGCTCCATCGTCATCGATTTGGGAATCCGGTTCACCATCTCCTGGTGTTATGCTTTCACTGCCATTCAGCAGTCTGGAGATGTGCTTCTCCATAATTTCAGAAAGCTCTGGGCATCAGTCTCTATATCACTTCTGGGGGTTTTACAAGACTATGCTCCGGTCCCGTCTTGGCCTTCCGTTAGTCGCCGCATCATTTCGTAGAATTTTTCATGGCTAATGTCAGCCAACTTGTCAAACTCTTCGTACTCACGCATTTTGCATCTGTCTTTTCTGTCTACAAATGCATCTCGCTTCCTTTTTAATGCTCGGTATTTATCCCATCCCGCACATACTGTGTTCGAATGCATGCGAGGTAGGCAGTACTACGACTGTTACTGGGTGCGAAGAAGGATGATTCTCTGCATTTGACTGATATCGTTTAAACTTTCGATACTTACATAAAAAATTGCATTAGCCAGTTGAGAATTACAGCACTGCTTCGCACTCGCTAATTAAACGGATAACTAATTGACCACGCAAACTAAAGCTATGCTGGGGTAACTTCAGAAACTCATTCAATCAACAGCGCTAATCTGAAGCCTCAATCAAGCGCACACAAGACGAACTCAGGCAATTATTCAGTAGCAAAATCTACGCTCGCATATTTTCACATTCAAAATCGAAAAAAGCAATTTCTTACAGCATCACATCAGCGCTTTATTTTTCTCAAGAGGCCACGCGCACCACACACGAGTACTTATCGAGTTGGTTGCTATTCGTCAGTGGCTCAAGCGCATAAATCCTACCTTCAAATCGTAATTTTTTCTTCTCCTTTGCCTTACCAGCGTAAACTAAGTAGCGTGAATCTATTTTCTTCTTCCAACTCTAAGCTTAACATTGCTAGAGAGTGCAAACAAACAAAAATTCAGTGAAACTTGCAAATCTCTTGGAAATTCGGTTAGTAACTTTTGTAAGTTGGCAACGCAAAAATTCATACGAGTGCTGGCTTAACACGCTACTTCTCACCATGTGTGTAGAAAAAATATGATTAGGCGCAAGTACGTTCTGAGAAAAAATGCAAATTTCTCCGGTTAAAAGTTGGTTTAAACTCGATTTAAGCAAACTTTCGAAACTTACTTTCACTTTTTTTTGTCGAATACCTTTATTTTAATGAATTCCCACACGAATTATACACTTTATTGATAAGATCAATGGATCAAGGTCTTTTGTAAGGTGCATGCTATAGCTGAAATCTATTCGCTTTTAACTGGTCTTTGATCTTAAGTGAGTTGTGCTAATAACGACGAATAAATAGAATAGTGATGTAATCAGTAATTACGTTAAACCGGATTTGATCTTCAGCATGGGTTTAATAAAAAAAATTTTATATAAATAAGCAAAATCATTCATGACCAGCTGTCTAAAAACCGCAGCGCCTTTTCTTCTTTTCAACACATAATATATTTGATTTGTTGGACCAAGCTTTTGAGCTCTACATAAGTATTCTCCTTCCCTTTTTTCATTTTCAACTGCTCAAAATGTATGTTTTTCAGCACACATATGACATGTGAAGCCTGTGTAGCCTGCTTCTTTATCACAAAGCCCGCAATTTACACTATTCTCTGAAGCAAATATTCGATTTTCGTTTCTTTTGTGGCAACATCTTAATCTACCAATTTCTCTGCTGCCATCAGCAGCATAAGGACAGCAGTTTTGCCCCTTTCGCCCAAAGGATAGAATAATGCAATGCCACCGAAATGCAACTCTATTGATTATATTAGTTGCATTAACGCTCACCTTTGCTACTTGGTGACAGCGAATTCTATTCAATTTCGTTGTCTGCTCGCTTTCAGTCGAGGAGTAAGGATGTGTGGAGAGCTCGTTAGAGCTTCAACACATAACAAATTCGCATCTACATACCATATATAGGTATATTGAGGCGTAATCTAAACTATTTCCAGAGAGTGTACTGAGCGTGTGACTACAACTCGGCAGCTCGTAGGTTGAAATCTCATTCTACTTAAGCAAACTGCGCTGAAGCTTGGCTTGTAAGTGCAAGAACTAGTCGTGAACTTACATTAAAAAAAAAAAAAAAACTTATGGAATCATGGAAAGCTAATATGATTTATTTCTTGGAAAGAGAGAAAATTGTGGGATTCAACTTGAAGCCAAAGAGAGGCCATTGTGATACATTAATACCGAAAGGGCTGCAATCAAAAACGTAGTGGATATGTGGTATTAAATGTATTAGAAATGGAGGCGTTTGAAAAATATTTTGTGTAGCGCTAAAGAAGTCGTAGTTGGACCGAGATTCCCAAAGAAATCAAAAGCTAAATGCTTGGATAACTTAAGATCGCTTCTTCTTTATCGCCTTTTTTTCTTTCTCGCCCACTTTCACTTTATCTCCTTCTTTATCTATCAATATATTTTTTTCTTTCTCTTTATGGTTCGTTTTTCCTTGTTTCTCTCGCACTCTCTCTCTATCTCTGGGTCTAATATTTCAGTGTTCACTTGTGACATGAGTCCAAAGCCCTTAGCCGAATATACATATTTTAGATACTACGTCATTCGTCAGTTTTGTGAACGCAATCTACCCATTCTTTTAGTAATTGGTGAATCAATGATTGATAAATTTTGATGGTTGGACTGCTTGGATAACTTAAGACAGCTTACTCTTCATCGCTCTTTCTCTCTCTCTCTCTCTCTCTCTCTCTCTCTTTTTCTTTCTCTCTTAGGTGTCAAAAAAAAGGAGAACAATTAATGAGATAACGAGAAACAACATATTCCCAGAAAACCAGTTTTCGCACGTTCAGGTCACATATTTTTTTTTTCTTTATGGGTCGTATTTTTATTTTTTGTTACTCTGTCTCTATCGCAGGGACTAATGGTTCTGGCTTCGCCTGCGACATGTGTCTAAAACCGGCCCACTTTTCTAACCAAAGCCTGCTAATAGCTCGCTTCCAGCTACACTAACACTGTTTGCGTATATACATACATATGTATATATGTACTCTACACAGCTGCGATTTCCTCATTTTACCAAATCCCTAGAGACTTCGAGCAAAATCTGTTGATAGCCAAGTTATTTGACTGCCAGCTTGCAGGCACATGTGCCACCTGCTGGCAGCTGCCTCGGATTTCATTATGCAAGCCAAACACACACAGAGCCAAACACATATACACTGTTATTAATAGCTATGTGTGTATGGCTGACTCAGAGCTGGCTTTGCGCCCATTGCTTAGTTTATTCATCTAATATGCTGATCCGGCGGCTTAGCAGTGCGAAAGTGTTGAGATTCAGTGCAGTGCCGCATTGATGCCAATCAACCATACATACAGCCACGGGCGCTGCCACACAGGCAGGCAAGTAATAATGAGATAATTTTCACCCACTCACTACGTTAGACAATTTAATGCGCCGTCGGGTTTTGGGCATTTCGAAAGGGTTTTAAGCCAGTTAAGTGTAGTGTCTTAGCAGTTTGCCATGTGCGAATATTGAGCGCTCGTCGGCCCGGTATTTACGAGCGTTTAGTCAATTGGGCTCTACATATGTGGACTACTGTTGCTGGCAGTGGCAGCTTAAACAAGTGTAAAGCAATTTTCGTAAGTCAGAACATACAGAGATACATGTGTTGCTTGGTACAAAGGCTCATCACTTATGACTTGGCCACAGCTGTGTGGCAGTGAAAGTTGCCAATTATTGTCATAGGCCATTAAGACGAGTAAAGTCATGTAATACCAGACGATATTTATGCGGTGTGACAAAAAGCATTGATATATGGTTAGGATGTTGAGTAGAGTGACAGTGAAGTGGAGAGTTCGGCGTGCTCAGAAGTGCCGGTGCTCTGCAACAATGTATTGCAAATTTTCTCACCCAAACAATTTAGAACTTTCATCCCTGAGCCCCGATTTTCTCTATACGCCTCTGTAGAGAAGAAAGGACTTCGAGCGAAGTTTAGTATATGCAAACCGATTTAAGGAATCTTAACTGACTGAGCTCGCCGAAAACATCTTGAAAGTACTCAACTAATAATACTATAAAAACGTCAGCACATGAAAATATGAAGGCACCTGCAAGTGCTGCCAAACATCTTTTAACTCGGACTACCTCGACCTCTACACCAAGTGCTACTTTTAGTTAGCAGAATTAATTAATCCCGAACTCCAAACTGGTTGACTTCATCTGTAAACATAATCCGTGAACATCATCCATTCATGCCTCTCGAATGCTTCAAGTGCTTTCTCATGTCAGTTCATCATCATCCATGTTTTAGCCTAATCTAAAAGAGTAAAGGATGGAGTTAAGTGTTGCTTTTTCGTCTCTGTCCTCAGAATACTCTCACGGTAGGGACTCACTTAGCAGATTGTGCTAAAGGGTTTGAGCTCTGCATCTTGAACTATCTCATTAACTCACGGTTTGGAGAAGAAGAAATCTTGCAAATTATATCTTGAAGACCTGTGTAAAATTTCATTGAGTTCGGTTCAGTAGTAGCGAGAAATCTTGACAACCGAATTTGAAAACACAGTGTCGCGAAAAACCGCGCTGAAACTTTTAACTTGACTATAAAGCTGAACTCGAGCAAAAGTATCTCCAAAACTATTACTCGGATCAACTTGAGAATTTAAAACAACTTTTTAGAGATGTTGTAGAATTAAGTAAGACAGTAAACCAAATCACTTTTTTTAAAGCCGTGAAACCCATTAATAAGTTGCAGTACCGAAAATAATCCCGGTTCCAAATCCATTATAATCATCTTCTAAGCAAGTGCTTTTCAGACTGACAGTCATACGTGATCGATCAGAATAAAATTCCTATATGGAAAAATTTGACAAGATATCTTTTCAAAATTTTACACGGCTTATTGTCCAAAGCAGCTCTACAATCTCCGAACACATTGTTCAGGTGGACTCATGAAGAGTATTTTTTACGTTTTTTCCCCGTTTGGGACGATGGCCGTGGCACCACCCAATTTTAGGTAAATTCACACATCTCAGAACCTGCTCGACCGATTTCAACCAAGTTCCATACTTCACATTCTTCTAATATGTTTACAGTACACTGCAAAATTCAGAGAGAGAGAGAGAGAGTTCCTTTGCTGATAATAGTAACTCTGTGCACCAAAAATGCGTTGAATGGGGTCAATACTTCCCTGAGCGCACATTTACCTATTATAAAGATTTTCCAACTTCCGGATGACTTTATACCGCATACTTGTATATCGGCCAACAAGTGAGTTATCGCAATGAAAATGAGAGTACGTTGAAAGTTGATCTAGCCATATAACATCCAGGTGACTCTGGACTCTGACTCTCATATGGAGATTGGTGATGGTATGTGCGGTACCTTAATGAATCTCAGGGCACATTTTATTATAATGTGACATATTCATGGTATGTAGTATTGGCAAAAGTAGATAAAATCGATACTACCTCCAACTCCCATGTACTATATCTGTATGTATAATGATTTTCGTTTTTCTTTTTCAAACCTTCTGTCGAACATGTCAGTCGGTGTATAAGTTATATATATAAACTGGGCTTTCCAACTGAGATGATATGATTTCTAAGTGTCGTTTCGGCCCTTTTTAATGTGACAGATATACGATTCTCTAATTGCAACTTTTCGTACGCTTTTACGACTTTACAGTTATGGTCGTAATAATCATCCACCTGCCCCCGCTATTCGTCGATTTATTGATTTTGAGCGTACATTATCTTTACATAATGTTTAAGTGCCAATAAGATAAAAAACCGCTCGAAGTAATGAAAATATGAGAGACAAGTTTCAGACAAGTGTTGCTGAAGACCGCGATTTGCCGATCAAAAAACGTACTTAAGAATTGGGACTCTCTCAAGCCACATCACGGCGAATTTTGAGAAAGTATTTGGGCTTGCATCCTTATTAAATTGTACTCACTCAAGAACTGAAGCCATTGGACCATCGTAAACGTCGTGAATTTGCTGACTTTGCCTTGGAACAACTTAAAAACGATAACGATTTTTTTAAGAAAATCATCTGCTCCGATGAGGTTCACTTTCATCTGAGTGGTGCGGTAAATAAACAAAATAACTGTCGATTCTGGTGCGAAGAAAATCGACAATTATTCATGAACAACGATTACATTCACATAAATTGACAATTTGGTGTGGTTTTTAGTCTGGTGGAATCATCGGCCCGCACTTATTTCGAAATAAAGCTGTTGATAAACAAAACTGTTGAATCAGAAAATCGGCAATTATTCATGAACAACGATTACATTCACATAAGTTGACAATTTGGTGTGATTTCTGGAATCATCGGCCCGCACTTATTTCGAAATAAAGCTGATGATACCCTTACTGTCAAAGGAGCGCGGTATAAATCGTTGATAACCAACTTTTTATAGCCGTAGTTGGCTTGACAACATCTGGTTTCAGTAAGACGGCGCTACGAGCCACACAGCACGTGCAACAACCGAATTATTGCTAGAAAAGTTGGAAGATTCGATTATTTCAAGAAATTGTGACATTGAATGGCCTCCAAGAGTCGTGTTTTAACGCCATTAGCTTACTTCTTGTGGAGATATTTGAAGTAATTGGTCTTTAGCAATAAAACAGACGCTCTTCAAGCTTTAGAAGTTAACATTGAACATATCATACAACTTGATTTACTGGAAAAGTACTCGAAAATTGGGTTCATCGAATTCGTTGCTGCAAAAGAAGTCGTGGAGGCTATTTGAATGACGTTATATTCAAAACTTAATTGTATCGATTGTATTTAACATTAAATAAAAAATTTTAATTTCCTTAAGGGGGGGTAAGGTTTGTTTCGTCGAAAAAAGATCTTTTTTCATGATTTTTTTAGAAAAAATTATTGCTGTAGGTTTATTTTACTTATTATTATATGAAAGTACAACATTTGAAGAATACTTAAAAAAAGTTTTATCGAAAAATAGCGAGGAATAACGGATTTATCGTCGATCTCTGCTGGCACCTCGAAAAGAAGTTTTTGTGCGGTGACCAGCCTACAGCATCACTGGATCATCTGAAACCAAAAAATCAAAATGCTTTCTTTAGTTTATTAGTTTATCTTTCAATTGACGTCGATTTTTTTTTTTTAATTTTTCAATTTTTCAATTTTTGTTACCATTTCCAAGCCAAAATGACGATTTTAGACGAAAAAATCGACCTATTTGTTATTGTAAAATTGTTAGTAATTAAAATTTTTGGAAAAACTCG
The DNA here is from genome assembly GCF_024586455.1 of Bactrocera neohumeralis. Lineage (NCBI taxonomy): Eukaryota > Metazoa > Arthropoda > Insecta > Diptera > Tephritidae > Bactrocera > Bactrocera neohumeralis. The sequence continues at coordinate 65,932,178 of NC_065922.1, forward strand.
ACGTCATTCGAGAGCTATATATATATGTAGAATATTTGTACAAAATTTCAAAACGATCGATGCAGTAGTTTTTTCTGTAGGCTGGTCACCGACTTTAAAAATGACATATTTGGGAAAATCGATTCAAAGTTTTTACCGCTCAGCACAGGTAGCTGGAAGGCGCGCAAACCTAAGTTAGAGGTACCGTTATTCAACCTGCTGTAACTTCGTTAGTTTTTCTCCGAATGACCTAAAACTTTAACACAATATTCTTGAGATGTTGATGGTTCAGAAAAAAAACTAAAAAAAATGGAAAAAAAGTTGTCAAACCTACCCCCCTTAACATAAAGTGTTTGTATAGAGAAAGAACCATTTAAATATATAAAAACATAATTAATAGCAACAGCTGATTTATCCAATAATATCTCCTTTGACATCAAATATGAAGCTGATTAAAATAAGTGGAATACTTAATTGCACATTCAATTGAAATATTTGTAAAAGGTAAAAGCTTTTCAGCCTCACAATCATGGTTCAATTACACCCTTAATTCAACTCTTAATTAACCAAGCTTCATGAGAGTTTATAACACATAAGTAATACGCTTGCTTTAACAACCAAATATTTAAAGCTAGTCACAGCATTTTACAACCACTACACGTGGGTCACAGCGTTGCATTATCGAAAGCTGCGCGGCAGCTGGCTGCAGTTTAGTAATTTCAACAAATGCGCATAAATTTCGGTGGCGGATTTATAGCTGAGTCTAAAGCAAGAAAAAAAACATATTGAAAAATATAACAAAAACTCGAAAAAGACTAAAGAAGAAAGGAAAAAACTTAAACGAAAATTCAGAATGAGTAGAAAACGCAAACGCAAACTGAATGACGATGAATTAAGAAAAATTGCAATGGCAAAAGCGACTGCAGCTACGCAAGAGCGCAGGGAAGCCAAAGCAAAGTTATGCATAATTCAGATTTAACGCAAACACAATCTGTGCCTTAATCAAATATTGACAGGTGCACGTGTACCTAGTACATACAAGCATCTATACCCGCATGCTCAATATATGGAACTACTATTTTTTCATAAGCATGTCTGCGAGAGCTTCGCAGCACAAATGGCAGCTTTAATACTCGTTTTTTGCTTTATGCTCATATTTTCCACTAACTGTTCACTCTTCACCTGCTTTCCCACTCATGTGCCTTGCCGTATTTTAATCTTTGCTCTCAACACTTTTTTGATATATGCGCGTTGAAATATTGAAAAATAAAACTGAAAATAAAATCACATTTTAAAGGATTTGCAAATGTGATTTTCATTGAAAATAATAGCTACTATGCCATTCAGGTATTCAGTAATTTAGCATTTCACTACGAGTACTCGCTTACGAGCGAGTGCGTAAAAACAATCACGCATTAGAGAAGAGCGTCGATAATCGCGAACAAATGAGATACTAATAGAACAGCATTTCATAGATTATGAAGTTACAAACCCAGTCTTTGAAGAAGCTGCTCTGTCAGTAACATATAATTTTAAGTTTTCAAGCCATTTATTCCCCGAACAAAAGTTATCAGGAGTATTCCTTATCCTTCCGTATTCCTTAGTGACGTGCAAAATGTTAAGGGCTCAACATTTGAGGCAAAACACTAAAAAACACTGTAAGAAAACGTAAAGAAACCCGCCGAAAAGTTGTCTTGATTGTGAACGTCTCAAATGAACGTGGCAAGACTACGCTGTAAGCAGGGGTCCTCTCGGCATGACAGGTATCGATAGCGAGGCCACAGAGTCTGAAGTTCACGTCAAGCGCAGACATCCTAAAGGATAACTACTCCTCATAGACCTTACAACTGAACTCCATCTGGTATCTCAAAGGACCAAAACTGGTGCATGCGTGGCTTACCGGCCTATCAGATAAACCTAACCCAACCTTAGATGACAATGGCATACCTTAGATAAGAATGACATACAGGAGGAGGTATCGATAGGCAGGATACAGAGTAAGGTGTTGGCGTCAAGCGCAGGTATCCTAAAGGATAACTACTTCTCATAGACCTTATAACTGAACTCCATCTGGTATCTCAAAGGACCAAAACTGGTGCATGCGCGGCTTACCGGCCTACCAGATTAACCGAACCCAACCTTAGATAAGAATGGCTGACGATGTTGCTTCTATGGTAAAAAGAAAATTTCTAAGCACCGCCTAACCGCTAACCGAAGGTTACCTCAGCGTGATATCCAGCTGGATTATAGAAATGGCTTAGCCGTTAACCAAAGTAAAACGGAAATGGTTTTATTTACCAGGAATTTTGAATATCCAGACGTTTCTCTCCCCTCATTCGAAGGCTGACGTCTTCAGCCTGTTGATAAGGTGAAATACCTAAGGCTTATCCTTGATCGAAAGCTTGCATAGCGACACAAATTTGTGGAGAGAGTAAGAAAGGTATCCATTGCCTGTAAAAGAGCTATGGGGAAAAGGTGGAAGCTCTTGGCATAAGTGGTTTTTGGAACTACGATACCGTAGTTAAGCCAGTAATATATTGTATAGTGTATACGTCTGATGTAGGGCGCACGTGTCCAAAGAGCGGCTCTAATTCTGCACCAGAAATGTCATTTAATGCTTTTTTACTTATAGGTTTTCTGGATATTGAACAGCAGGTGCAATGCTGCAAAGGTTCAGAGAGCTGGGTATAAGAAAGAGTTCAATGAATTTCTCTTCTCCTTCAATTGCGTGCGTGAAAACTTGGACGACTGCATCAAAGAGTCTACTCTCGGTGGCTGTTTATAAGCTCACATACCGACGAAGGATATATGGACGGAGAGAATCCGCTGCTGAAGAGACGCAGTGAGCTTTTTTCACAGAACTATTGTAGAACGGAATATTGGAGGAGGGTTATTCTTCACACAGCTCTCCGTCAAGCTCACTTTGCTATTTATTTAACAGTATAGTTACTTCTTCGAAGCTCAAACCTTCTTTCAGGGAGTTGAGCATTCACTGCGAAAGCTGAACGGCGATATTAGCGATGAGTTTGCAAACTCTGCTCTCAAAGTTAGTCAAGGAGTGTCTGTCCTCACTAGAGTTAGCATCAACCTACGTCATCATAAGACTTGTTTGGGTGTCTAGTCATACTGGAACGGCTAGAATCTGCAGAGTCGAAGAGCTAGAAAGAATGGACATATGTACATTGCTCACATCACCGTGAGAACGAGTTGGATATCCGTTGTCATATTGCGTTCTAACATCCTCACATTAGACCTATGGACCTCGCGTGCGTTTAGTGGGCGCTGGTCGACGACTCTCTCGTATGCGAGTGCGAGAACCTTCTGGTTTAGAGTGAAATGTAGTAGATCTACTCAACTGCTTGCCTTTTGCAAAATTTTATCGCGCCGCAATCGAAAGGGTTCTTATTGTACATTGTACAAAGGCATTCGTGTTTCAAGGCTAAAAATCCATTCGGACGCAAATTGTCAAAGTTATTGTATGAAATAAAGTGAGGTGGAAATTAGCAGACACTTTCTTCTCCAACGCGGCAGTCATGGTCCAAGCGAGTTCGCTATTAGGATTGACCATCTAACGTAATCTAACCTAACATAAGCTCTTTCATATACCTTCAAAAATCAAATAAAAGTATTTGGCACACTCTCTCATCTCATCTGCTCACCTCTAATGTTTTCTATTTACGATAAGCATCTACCATACCTACATACATATTAACCAATAGTACTATTGTAGACTCTCATTTTACCACACATTGAATCATACCATCAATATCACCACAATTTTTTCACAAAACAACGGTACAAAAAGTAATCGCACAAAAAACTTTTGAAAACAAAAAGTTAAGCGCTTCGGAGCCGTAAAGTATATAGGTTATGTTTTTTGCGTGGCTGACATAATAACGGCTGCATATGTCAAGAGTTTATGCACACAGTATTAAGTTTGTCGTGCACAAAATATGGTGAAGTAATCCCAAATTAAAATTGAAAAATATGAACTCGAGCTTTATTATAAATCAACTTTAATATTAAGTTTTTTTTTTACTTATTTACATTTTTCATATACAAGCAGTTGAATATCAATAATAATTTATCGAAAAAGGTTTTAAGTCGATTTATGTGTAGAAGTCTATGCTCTTACCCGTTATTTGAGAGGTTTTTCTGTTGTTTCGGTTCTATAAATTTTAAGAATACTTTGATCGCAGCAGCTTTTTCGAAAAGATCAATCGAAATAGAACGATCTTGCATGGCTCCGCCGAACACTCGAAAGCTTTTCATCCATTCTATTGCCTTTTTTACCATCGTTGGTAACATCGCTGTTAATAGAATTTACTTAAAAAACTATGAATCAGCGACCTTAAAGAGTTATTATGCAAAAATAACGGCTCTTCATAGAATTCTGTACAAACAAGCTTTGAAAAAAAGCTTTTTTTAAACGATTTATCAAAGTAGAACGACTTTGAATGGCTCCAACGAATACTCGAAAGCTTTCCATTGCCTGTAGAGTTTGACGGCATTTGGAAAACATTTGTAATACAATAAATAAAGATATGAAAATAGAAGCCACTTTCAAGAAATCTGCGTAATGTTTTCAATACTTTCTTCTGCAGACATAGAATGCTCTTACCCCTTATTGGAGAGGTTTTCTGTTGTTTCGGTTCTATAAATTCTAAGAATACTTTGATCGCAGAAGCTTTTTCGAAACGATCAATCGAAATAGAACGATCTTGCATGGCTCCGCCGAACACTCGAAAGCCTTTCATCCATTCTATTGCCTTTTTTACCATCGTTGGTAACATCGCTGTTAATAGAATTTATAAAAAAAATGAATTGACAGCATGACTGTTGAATAAATCTTTCTAGATAACTGTTGACATATAATTGACTCAAGGGAAACCATTGTTGACAAGCCCAACCGTAGAAGTGCCTTTTTACGCAAAGAAGGTGACGTAAAAAATATATATTATATTATAGGCTAAATAGTAATATATGTGGCCATCGAGGGATGCTCAAGGAGAGCTTTCGGGAGCATATTATGAATTCTAAAGAAAAAGCTGTAGCTGTAGAGTGACTTTGGAGGAGACGCAAACATTTATATATTAGAGGCTGAATAGTAATATATGTGACTATCTAAGCGTTCAACGTGAGCTTTACTGAATATTTTGTGAGCTTTTCAACAATTTTTAGAAAAAATAAGTCTCCCAATAATACTGTTGGCAGAAGTTTTCTTATAAGTCAATAAAATTTTAGAATGAAACAAGGGACTGTGAAGCTTTCACATACGAACATAAAAAATAAAAATAAAATGCATAAAAAACAATAAAGTTTTGATTCTGCGAAGTTTAGACAAGTGTGAAGATATATGGGAAAGCTTCGAGGAAATATTATTAACTCTGTGATTTTTAGAATTAAACAGAGGACTGTGAAGCTTTCATAGTCGAACAAAGATTGTTTAAAATATGCATAAAAACAACAAGATTTTATTCTGCGAAGTTTAAACAAGTGCGAAGATATATGGGAAAGCTTCGTGGAAATATATTGTTAGATCTGTGATAAAAACAAAATTTGTAGCTCAATCAAAAGTCTAGCTGAGCTTTCGGCTTTCGTCTGTCAAAAAGCTCACAGTGCTTGCGTACCAAGCTCTACAAAGTCATTTTTTATAAGAATGTGCTAAAAAAAATTTGCTTTCTTCAAAAAATCCACAAAAACTTTCATACTGCATATATTTGTATGTATTTTGCCGAAAAGTAGGGCAACATAATGCGTATTCTTAATGCTGGTGATATTTTAAATAGTTTTCGTTTTGTTCCTTTTCTCCAAAGAAGTGACACAAAAAGGAATTATGAAAATGGCAAGCAACGAAAACGAGGAAAAAAATTAAATAAATTGAAGACGAGTTAAGTAAACTTTCACGCAAACAGCATAATTGAAAAGTTCGTATGCTGCGGCGAAATTAAAAAACAAAAAATGAAAAAAAAATCTTTAAGAAATCGGTGGCGTAAAATATTGCCGTTACTGTTTTCCGCTTGCCACTACTTTACTACTTTTCAACTTTCAGCGCGCATAGACGCCACGTTCGGGAAGCAGCGGACAGGCGAACACGCCGCCAGGAAAACAGGTAGACAAGTTTTGCTTGTAGAATTATTTTCTTTATTTTTTCAGAAATTTTCATGTTTTCGGTGACATCAAACTTTTGGCAGCCGTGCCATGCAGATGCAGTGGGCGTAAGTGAATGCTTAAGAAAGTAGAAAGTCGTATTAAATTACAAATTTTGCGGAAGAACTCAAAGATATTAAAAAAAAAACGAATTTTGTAGCAGCAAAAACGCAGTGATAGTAAGACAAACATTGAAGGCTCAATGAGTTTTATATAACAGTGCTTTGATTTCGTTGGTGTAGAGTTGTATTTTGACAGCTGTCAAAGTGTTATCGAATAGGAACCGAATAAATCCACTGGAGATGCCTCGAACTCCTAGTTAAAGATCACAAAGACCGTCCAGCCAATTCAGCCAATTCATTCGTAAATAGTATGGCCACTTAGACGCTTCAAGCTGGACAATGGAGGACGAAGTGTCTACATCTTTAACAAGTTGCGTCCTCTGAAATCTGAAATGGAATGTTGTCCTTATCATAGACGCCATGGGAAACTTGCTGAGTGCCAGTAGTATAATGTACTTTTTGGCCCATGAGAGCCAAAGATCCAACACCCGAAACGAAAACAAGGGAACACCTGCTCGTTTCCATACTGATTGGATTTGGGTGGGTGCCCATTCTAGCAAGCTTATTTGCTTTAAAGTTTCTGACGTATCCGCTATGGCCAAGCACCCAGACAAGTTTAATATGAAAGTAGCTCGATGTTACTTCTAATGAAGTTCTGCACTCCTTGACTGAGCAATAAGCTCACTGTCAGCATACTTTACAACTAAAAATTAGAACAGACGAGTATTTCATATCATTTTAGACTAAACGGAATAAAGCAAATGTTGGAAAATGCCCAACACTTCATTCGATTTCAAAGCTGCCAGCACGAAAAGGAGCTGCCTTAATGCCGCGATGTCTGAATTTGGTATTCCCGCAAAACTAATACGGCTGTGTAAGCTGACGTTGACTAACACCAAAAGCTCCGTCAGGATCGGGAAGGCCCTCTCCGAGCCGTTCGATACCAAACGAGACAAGGAGACCTATCGTGCGACTTCTTCAATCTCCTGGAGATAATAATTCGAGCTGCAGAGCACAATCTTCTATACGAGAGTACAGCTGCTGGCGTATGTCGATGATATTGATATCATCGGCCTCAACACCCGCGCCGTTAGTTCTGCTTTCTCCAGACTGGACAAGAAAGCAAAGCAAGATGGGAACTAATAGTGAACGAGGGTGAGACAAACAGTCGTCGCCCTCGCGACTTGGCTCCCACGTCACTGCTGACAGTCATAACTTCCAAATCGTAGATAATTTCGTCTATCTTGGAACCAGCGTAAACACCACCAACAATGTCAGCCTGGAAATCCAACATAGACTCTTGCCAACAGATGCTACTACGGATTGAAAAGGCATTTCAGAAGTAAACTTCTCTCTAGACGAACAAAGGCCAAAATCTACAAGTCACTCATCATTCCCTTCCTCTTATTATTTATATATGGTGCAAAAGCATGGAGGATGACAACAGTGATTATTCGCGAGAAAGACGGAAGTTTTATGATATTTCATTGAGAATATTCATTTTATTGCTAGGTCATGCCGTCCGAATGGATGGAAATACTCTATCTCTGAGCGTATTCGACGCAGTACCTGCCGGTGGAAGCAAGGGAAGAATAAGACCTCCACACCGTTGGAAAGAGCAGGAGAGAAGGCCCTGGCAACACTTGGAATCTCCAATTGGCCCCACATAGCGAAAGGAGGAACGACTGGCGCGCTGTTGTAAACTGGGCTATAATCACGTAAGCGATATCTACGCCAACAAAGAAGAAGAAGATATAAATGATCAGCGTGATGAGCTAAGTCGATTTAGCCATGTCCGTTTGTTTGTCTGTATATAAGCGAACTAGTCTCTCAGGTTTTAAGATATCGGTTCTAAATTTTGGACACCCAAAAGTCTGCTCATTTGTCGAAACCACCGATATCAGAGCACTATAGCGTATAGCTTCATACAAACTGATCGATCAAACGCAAGTCCCTGCATGAAAAACTTTCTCTTTGCGAAGAATACTGAGCTTTTGAATGAAGTCAAACTATCGACGTTCAGCTGGAAAGCTGTATAACGGAACTAAAACTCTTTCATTGTGTTCTCATAGCGGTGTTCTACTGGAACTTTTAAACTCTTTATAGCCGTAAATAAATGCTTTCCAAAAACCATTAGTCATAGTTTATATAACTACAAAAGTATACATTTTTCTGTAAAATTTTCATAACTCCAGATCTTCACAAACTCATAATCAATATTACTCAGTGCACCAAGTACTACTATATAGCACAGTAAGCACAAATTAAGCTTTATTTCAATCAATAAGTACGCATTCACAGTTAAGTACTCGTATTACTTTCCAATATCCGCATTTTCACTAATCGCCCATCAATGATTTTATATGCTCTTATCTTCGAGTACACACACACACACATATACACGCTTAGAAATATGTACTTGTATGTGTTTGTGCTTTGTGCAAATTCATAGTATTTGGTCCCCAGCGGAGCCATCTTTCTGCAGCTCGACGCTCATTTCCACACCATTAAGTTGCAAGCCAGTTCAATTGCAAATAAACACGAAGCACGCCTGCAACCACCCCCTTCACTTTAACAGTCCCCAGCGGTCTTACTACACACTTCACTCTGTTTCGACTTAGATATGCATGTGTGTATGTGTACCAACGTCTGCTCGGACTTTATAAAGTAAATCATCGAAAATAAAATAGCCGAGAAGATGTTGAACGCTCTAAGCACTAAGAATACAACTTACACACGAAAATGTAGAACGTACATATATACATACTTACATGCATATAAATGTATATATACAGAGATGCATGCGAGTCCTTTGCAGCAGCACGTTCATTGCAGCTTGGCGACTCACCACCTTCAACACCTACATACATTACTGAGTGTACACGAGTAAAGAGTTCCTCGGAGTCCACCTTTCACCACCGCTTGCCGACAACTAACGATGTGGAAAAATTACGATTATGTTATTATTATGTCTGCAGGGTAATACACCACATGTCCGCAATGATTCAACACCGGTGCAGCAAGGGCAAGCGGCAAGCGGCAGCTAACGGTTCAATGATGCAATGGCTGCTGGCATGAGAGTAGAAAATGAATTTAGAGAAGATGCTAGCGACAAGAGAGGTAAGGAGGTGAGATGAGGTGAGGTATAAAGTTCAATGGAAAATGATATGGCAACGCTGCGTCGTAAGGTATGGAAATTAGAACGCAATCAATTTTATAGAATCAAATTAAACTAAATTGGAGATAATTTTGATGAGTTAAATTCAATAGAAAATATAATTAATTAATTCAGAGGAAAGAAAAACTACTAAAACGTTAGTGGCCAGCTTAAAAGATACTATAAATCCAATAAAATTTCCGTAACCACTTGAGAGAGCGGCAGATCAACGTCTGAAAGTGTTTAACGTGGGATCCTGCTGTCGACAGCTTAACTCCACGTTGCTCAAAAGCACAACGGATCAATACAATGCGTCGATCAGCGCCCTGAAAACTGGGTAAACATTTTCAGTACCAATTGGCAGTGTGGCATGGACACTCTAACCACCTTGGTAGGGCTCGAGGCCCATCTAAAACCTCTGCCGTACTTTGGGTCCGGCACCCGGTTGCAATGCAACTCCACATTCGACTGACAAAGTCAGTTCTTCCCGCGATTTGGGTTTTAACCACAGCCACCACGAATCTCCACAAAGGGCCAAACCCAATGAGCAGACTGGAGCGAACTCCAGGGGCTACTTAAAGTCTTTGGTATGACCTTGTAGCCGAAGCTACGACCGGTTGAGCTTCCATACAACCCTGGACTGGTGGCCAGGATCTTAGTCGCCTCTTACGACAGGCATGCCTTACCGCGGGTATATTCGGTTTCCCCCTCGAACCCTGAGGGGGTCACCCCGTACCCGCAGATCAGTCACAAACAAGAATTTGCTTTGAAAGAGAAGACAGAATGAACTTCTTAGAGAGAGAAGATGTAGAACAGGCTGTAAGACAACTGGCTGTGAAAAATAGAGTGTGGAGTCGTGGACAATACCTCACCGGTCCGAAGTTTTCAGGATACCCGCTGCTCTGCAACAATGTTTTGCTGATTTTTTTCTCTAACACTTCGCTACAATCATCCCTGGTCCCGGTCACTATAACAACATTTAGAAATAGTTAGCTCAGGATTTGTTGAAAGTAATATTCCCGAAGTACTATCCTAGTAAGTAGGTATGTAACTTTTCTGACAAAAGATGTTTTCAGTTATGTTCATGTTATGACGAAACCATTTTCGAGATTGCTTAGGTATAGTTGAAACTTACTTTGATATTTTCTTTGCATTTTTTAATAGCTTTGTGCCAATCCACTCAGTACTCCTAGCCTTGCTTCATCAAAAAATAGCAACAGAGTTCACTGAGTGCTACTTGTTCAAAAAATAATGAGAACGAAAGAAAACAGCAGAATGCTGCTTTTATAAAATAATCAAAGTTCGCTGAATTAAGATACAGGAAATCAGTAAAAATTACTACATAATCAGCTAGTCCAACGGAGCGATCGACAATAACCGTTTCTAAAATATCAGAATTTACATGGAATTTTTCCGACCAAGGGCTGTTATCCGGGTGATCTAAACGTGTTTGGATCAGTAAGTAATAAGTAGTACGAACGGATCGACCAAGTCAGTCACTTTTCATTGGGGTTCTACAAAGTTTGGGGTCGAGGCTAAACAATACTGAAATTATAAAAAAATGCAGTAAAAATAAAAACATTTACACCTTTTTTGGAAATGCGTTAGAGTCGAAACTGTTTATTCCAGTCCTCAAACTCAAGACGGCGGTACAAATGCGCGAAAAGCAGCTGCTTCCATGAGATTCATGATTGGAAACCGTAAGGGATCCGGACTTTTAACAAGCAAAGCACTGTGAACTCACCAGCACTCGTAAAATATTTTAGATAGATTACTACTCCTTTAACCAATAATTATTTTGATTTAAACGACTTCAAAAGTAAGCTTTGCTAGTCTAAATTATATTTCTGCCATTCCGCCTGGGTATCATTAACCTAAACCTTGCGTAACTTTACAACCAAAAACAATGCAAGGAACGTATGCTACCTGCAGCGTCAAGACCTCCAACGTAGACTTCAACGCGTGGCAAGTCACTCGTATGTGTATTACGCTGTGTTTTACCCTGCCAGCGATGTACTCATGCGTCTCGGAGCAATAACAATAAATTTTTATTTACTTACACACTATTTTATAAGCTCACATACTCGAGCTTAACGCTTTAGCATGCTTTCACAACTACTACAACATTCCTGTGGGTAGCGTAGATCTCGTGCACAACAACACTTCCCTCACTACCAACAACTTGGAGAAATAATTTGCTTTAAATCTCTTCTGGTATTTTTTTTTTTTCATTTTTGTTTTTGTACTTTATAATGTGTTGTTTCCCGCAGCTTCTATGGACTTGTTTAACCTATCGCTTCATCACCTTTTTGTAAATATTTTTTACTGTTTTGTATGCGAGTATGTTTCGAGCTTATGCTCCTAATTTTTGCATGCGCTCGATAAGTGGAGCGCCCCACAAGCTTTAAGAACGGTTTACAATGGAAGCGCTTAAATTGCAGGAGGGTTTTGTTAATACGAAAACTTTCTAGAAAGTAAATTTTCTCTTAATTGAGTTCCGAATCCATGATCCTCCGAGTGGTAATTACCCACGCGGTAAGCCAAACAACATTCAAGCTCAAAATTGCATTCCCTTTAAATTCAGATTTACGTTTATTCTCCTCAATTAGAGATCGATAATCACTTTTTCAGTTAAACATTCGGGCAGTTGTGCCGCATAAAAGTTAACAATAATTAATAACAGCTTTTCACTTCCAGAAAACCATTACTAGAAAAACTAACAACATTAGTATTGTGCTATTAGAAAACATGGTGGAAACTAAACCCATGTGGATATTTATGGCAGATTATCAAGTGTAAAAAGAATGCTCCTTGCAAGAATTAAATAAGTTAGAGGCCCGTCTTGAATAAATTTGATGGAATAACTGAAATCTATAGAGAAACTACGGAACCGTCCTGCATGACTCACCAGATAATGGATACCCTATCAGTCTCGATGTTATCAAGTATACATACATATGTGGAAAAGTATCTGGAAATTGTAAATAAAATGCAAAATATTTAATTATTCATCAATATTTATTTTGCCAATGATTTTTCCAGTCCTCAAACACTTTTTGGGATGGCCTGCAGCTACTTCAGCGAATTTTGTTTTATCTCTTCAATCGTCTGAAAACGGTTTCCACGGAGCGACAATTTCAATTTGAGAAACAAGGAAAAATCACACAGAGTCAAATCTGCTGAATACGTCGCTTGATCGATGGTATTCATTGCGTTTTTGGCTTTAAATTTGGTCACAATCGTGACTCAATCCGATGGTGCATTATTGTCGTGTGAAATCCATGAATTTTGCTTCCACAATTCCAGCCGCCTTATTGACCGTCTGTCCCTCCGGGACAAATTCATGATGCACAAACCACGAATTTTTCTTCCACAATTCCAGCCGCCTTATTGACCGCCTATCGCTCCGGGACAAATTCTTGATGCACAAACCACGAATATCGAAAAACAAGTAAGGAAGGGCTAAGTTCGGGTGTCACCGAACATTTTATACTCTCGCATGGTAAAGTGATAATCGAGATTTCATAATACGTCATTTACATATTTTTCAAATACCGTATTTTTGTAAAGTTTTATTCCGCTATCATCATTGGTTCCTAATGTTTATACTCGTATTATACAGAGAAGGCATCAGATGGAATTCAAAATAGCTTTATATTGGAAGAAGGCGTGGTTGCGAACCGATTTCACCCATATTTCGTACATGTCATCAGGGTGTTAAGAAAATATTATATACCGAACTTCATTGAAATCGGTCTAGTATCTCCTGAGATATGGTTCTTGGTCCATAAATGGGCGGCGCCACGCCCATTTTCAATTTTTAAAAAAAGCCTGGGTGCAGCTTCCTTCTGCCACTTCTTCCGTAAAATTTAGTGTTTCTGACGTTTTTTGTTAGTCGGTTAACGCACTTTTAGTGATTTTGAACATAACCTTTGTATGGGAGGTGGGCGTGGTTATTATCCGATTTCTTCCATTTTTGAACTGTATATGGAAATACCTGAAGGAAACGACTCTGTAGACTTTGGTTGACATAGCTATAGTAGTTTCCGAGATATGTACAAAAAACTTAGTAGGGGGCGGGGCCACGCCCACTTTTCCAAAACAATTGGGTCCAAATATGCCCCTCCCTAACGCGATCCTTTGTGCCAAATTTCATTTTAATATCTTTATTTATGGCTTAGTTATGACTCTTTATAGGTTTTCGGTTTCCGCCATTTTGTGGGCGTGGCAGTTGGCCGATTTTGCCCATCTTCGAACTTAACTTTCTTATCGAGCCAAGGAATACGTGTACCAAGTTTCATCATGATATCTCAATTTTTACTCAAGTTACAGCTTGCACGGACGGACGGACGGACAGACAGACATCCGGATTTCGACTCTACTCGTCGCCCTGATCACTTTGTTATATATAACCCTATATCTGACTCTTTTAGTTTTAGGACTTACAAACAACCGTTATGTGAACAGAACTATAATACTCTCGTTAGCAAGATTGTTGCGAGAGTATAAAAATAATGAGCATCACCTGAACTTTTGTTTTGGCTCGTTTCCCTCCATTCCGCTGATTGTTTATTTGTCGGCATATCAAACTCATAAACCCATGTCTCATCGGCAGTTACAGTTGCGCTCCATGAATATGGTATCGGAATTCGCACGTTTAAGCATGTCCAAAGAGACAAGTTTACAGTACTCTTTTTGAAATCTTTATCGGGACGAGTCGAGTAACGCGTTTCATACTCGCGAGAGTTGTCAAGATCTCTTGCTATCTCTCTAACACTTGCCTGACGATTTTCCAGCACCATATCCTTCACTTTTTTAATATTTTCATCAATTGAAGAGGTTGAAGTCGTCCTGGACTAGGCATGTTTTCAACGATCTATCGACCGACTTTAAAGGCTTTGTACCACTCGTACGCTAATGTTTTTGATAATACTGAATCACCGTAAGCCTTTTCCAAAATTGGCAAAGATTTCGCATGCGAAATTTGGTTAGAAATACTTTGTTCGATATTCTTAGCCTTTGAAAAATCGCAGCGCCCTATTGAGGTGTACCGATTTAAGCAGCTGTAAAGAAACTTGTTGACAGATCGCGCTCATATTTCTTATATAATTCAATTAAAACTGTCAACGTCTCAACTGCCTCTCTTGCCAACTATCTGCATATATTTGATGATACGTTTGCTTCGGAATAATGCAAATCATCTCATATGCATGACACGGAGTTCCGATTGTAGGTTCGGTTAAGTTAGATTGTAACGCTGCTTCTCACGTCAAGCCAAACTCACGGTATATCCGTAGATCCAACGCTAGAGCTGAAGATGACAACGAAATGCAGACTCATTTCCAAATATGAAGGATTTTGAGTAAAGGTGTTCTCTCCAGCAAGCTCATTAGCTTTGCGGTTTCTGCCGATTCCATTTATACTCTCAGCTATCGGAGTGAATGCACGTCTCACCGAAAAAAAGTTCCCATTGTAACTGTTGAAAACTTGCTTCCTTCAGCGGATTTTAAACAAATATAGAACTCTTCTAATACGGTTTAGTTCAAGGTGCGCAACTAAGTTCCCGCTGTTTGTCAATAGATGGCTCCAGCAGTTAGTGGTGATCGAGTTTGATATATCCAAAACATAAAAAACTTAACTTAGCCACACATTAGTGACTTTGTTTATGTGTGTTATACTTTTGGTTTTGCGAATATGTCCGATCTTTTGCCAAATATTCTTCATTTGCGGAAAGTGTTTATTTCCTTTTTTAAGTCAAAGAAACAACGTGCAATAATTGCTTTCTTCGCTTCAAACCAGTGACATCGATATTAAAGACCATCCGTCCGTCACGTTGCTCGATGAGGATCCGTGACAAACGCAAGAAGAGCTTGATTCAGCATTGGGAGTCACCCGCTAAGCCATTTTGAAGCGAATACATACACAGTGATTTCGTTGCATGACAACGCTCGGCCTCACGTTGCCAAATCCGCTAATACCTACCTGAAAGCGTTAAAATGAGAAGTACCACCCCACCCGGCATATTTCCCAAATAATGCACCGTCCGACTATTATTTATTCTGGTCGAAGATGAACAGTTTTACCGCAATGGAGTACGAGCTTTACCAGAAAGATGGGAAAAATAATGACTAAAAATTTCATTGCAATAATTGCAAAAGAAGTGATTAGCGATAGAATTCAAATGTAATAGTATGATTGCTTTATATTTAGCTGGAAAATCACAGTCAGCAATTGTTCGTGAGCTCAAACACCTTAATGTGAATAAAGTTTTTGTTTATCGCACCATCACTCGTTACAAAGATACTGGTAGCATCGCAAAACGCCATGGAGGCGGTCATCAAAAGAGATGATTCGGAAAGTGAAGAAGCGACTTGAGTGAAACCCACGATGAAGTGCCAATCAAATGGCTAAAGAACTGAAAATATCCGCAGCATCCGACGCATATTGAAAAATGAGCTCAAGGTCAAGCCTTACGAGTTCCAAAAGGCACATGATCTCACACCGAAGCAGCAACAAGTAAGACTTGAGAGAGCGAAGCAGTTGAGCAATTCGTAAACTCTCAAAACGATAGGGTTTACTTGACCGACCCTTCATACGAGAATGTAAGTCATGGGTTGGCCACCAGGAATGGTTTAGGCCGCTGTCACCGCAGATGGGCGCTCTCCAATTGTTTTCATCGAGCCTGGCGTTATCGGGAAAGTGTATCTGGAGGCTGCTTTGAAGCCGTGGGCAAACAAACATTTCGGTCGCAAATCATGGACGTTTCAACAAGACTCAGCACCGTCTCACAAAGCGCGAGTGAACCAAGAATGGCTGAAAAACAACGTTCCGAACTTCATTACGACCACACAGTGGCTCTCGAATTCAACAGATGCGAATCCAATGGATTATTCTCTCTGTGCCATTTTGGAGAGCAAGGTCCGAAGTAAAAAATACAACAGTCTCGAGATGCTGAAGAAAGCCATTGTCCGTGAGTGAGCCAAAATACCGGCAAGTCACATTCGCTCAGCTTGCGATTCGTTTTTTGACCGTCTCAAGGCCATAGTTAAGGCAAAAGGTGGTCATATCGAGCAAAGCTGAATTGGTCCTGAATTTATGATTATTTTCACACATTTTGTACTTTCAAATAAATAAAAATAATTTTGATATTTTTTTACACATTTTGTATGATCACGAATAACCAATGTAGTATGAGATGGTCCATTAACGCACTTCTTTGTTCAATAAATTCAGACATAGTAAAAATCGAAGAATTCACTTTTAGAGCCGCCCAAACCGACGCGTATCTCAAATACTAATGAATATTTCGACGTGAAATTTAGCATAGATGTCACTTACAGTACTACCAACTTACAGAAAAAAAATTTACCAATTCGAAAAACACGCGAAGTATAAATTAAAAATTTTAAAGCGAATATCATGTAAACTATTTATGATATAGAGTTAGAAATTAGCGACTAACGTCTGGGAAAACTGGTCTAACATAGCATTTCAAAAGATAGTCAGACGAGGCACTTGCATATTTGAAATCATATTCCTTTAATATAAAAATTATTGCTTCTCCGAATAACCGTCAATCCATAAAAACGATGTTTATCAAATAACAACATTGCACGTTCAACTTATTCGTCACAGTTGGCTTGCTGTGTCTTTTTCTTACATCTGTCACGCCAATATCCATTACGCACTGTCTTCTTGTTCACTTAAATGATTTATCTTTAAATTCCATAACGCTTATGACGTCAGTTAACGGTTGACAGTTGACAGCAGCAAAGTTGCTTTTCAAATGTCACTCACTTTTGAGACGATTTTCGTACGTAAAATTATTTTGGCGTTTCTTTTCTCTGTTCTTCACAAATTCACCGAAAACATTTTGCATAATATTATTCCGCACTTTTATTTACTCGCACAATTTCAATTCTAACTTTCGCGCTCACTTTCAAACACTAAATCAACTCACTTTTTCCCAATCTCATTATGTTTCCTTGATTATACTTAGATTATGTAACTAAAGTTGCCCCTTGTGTTTTTCTTGCAGCCATTTATTTGCAATTTTTTTCCACTTTCGTACATTTAACGGTATTTCGCTGTAAGTTTAACAGTCCAACGTCAATGATAGCGACTGTCGTCTGCCCTTTTCGTGTCGCTAAAAAGCAAACTTTCGTCACTTTTTATGTTGACATTACTGCCTTCGTGCCGTGCCCTTGCCGCAGCACTCAAATCTTGTAGCCACTACCGAATTGCAGCAAAAATAAAACGTAGAGAATGCAGTATATAAATATAGAGCGGTAAGTTGAAATTTATTTTGTACCACAAAGTGTAAGACAGCGTCGGTTTATCTGCAAGAAATAGAGAAATAAAATAAGCGAGGTCCGTGCGATTCCCCCAACTGATGATACCTTTTCATTACTTCATTTAGTTACGCATTACGCCACGTTTCCAATTTGGTACGTAAACTTTTTGTCATTTTCTCAGCGTTTTTTGCATTTGTTGTGCACTTTTTTGGCACTCTCTTTCGCTTTTATTTGTCCCTGGCGTATACCATCCGGCAGCACACGTTTTGTTTGTACACCGTTACTCTTTCACTAAACTGTTGCTACGTTTTTTTGCTTATTTATAACCTAAAAAGTGCACAAAAGTAAACGCATAAAGTTTTTTGTTATCTTGTCTCTCACACTCTTCGCCTTTTTGTGGTGCCTTATGCCCTTTTGTTTCGATTTGTTTGCAAATGAGACAATTACAAGTCCATAACTTTCAATGTCCGCTTTCCTTTAGGTACGGAGCTTTTTTTGTGCTGTTTTACGACACTCCCGCGGTGTGTGTATAGAAAGTCGATTAAGCGGAAAGTATTTAAATTATTTTCGGATTACTGAAAAACAGTTTTCTTCTTCTTTAAATAGTTAGAATTCTAAATAAAATTGCCAGGCAAAGTACACCAGTAACCTCACTGAAATCGTGTACAATAGAGAGATAGACATATATGTGACCTGGTCTACGGAAAGGGGGCTTAGGTGTCAAAAAAAAAGGAGAACAATTAACGATAATTAATATAACGAGAAACTGACGATTATTTTTAACAGCTTTTCCCAGAAAACTAGTTTTCGCACGTTAGCTCCCTTTTCGTAAACCAGGTCACATATATTGAAAAACCAATTGAAGAATAAAAGTCACTTGGAAGACTGAGTGTATTAAAATAGAATTGAAGATCTAAAGATAAAATGTTGAATTCACTCTTAACATCCCTTTGTTCATTAATTGGACGTATTTCAAGATATGTTAACCATACCTTTCGATATATAGAACTCTTCACCTAAAAAACTATGACTCCAAAGCTTCGGTAGTGCAATTTTCGCTTCCACTCTGACATCAATCTAACAGTGGACGAGTGAAGCTTAGTGTCCGTGATACATAGTTCGTGGTTAGGGAAATGTCCATGTTCTAGAAAAAATGGTTAGAGAAATATTGATTTCCCCCCGGGAGAGGGCTAAAATTTTCCGTTAGCGTATCTACTTATAATGTGATCCATTCCGAGGTTCACTACTTTTTTAAAGAAAACACACAGACACTTTTAATTTAATGGAGAATGTTCATCCGTTGAGTCCAATTCTCCATGACTCGTTAGAGTATTTCGACTGGTAACTGGCGAATAATACGCGTGATGTTTTGCTCCAAGGCCTGAATCGAAGCACAAGCTTTAGACTTTACATATTCCCACAATAAAGTCTAAAAATGTCATATGACACGATCTTGGCAGCCAATCGACCGACCCAAAACGTGAACTTATCTGCTCACCGTAGTGTTCTCTCAATAAATCTATTGATTGATGCGATGTGTGGAAAGTGGTGCTGTCTTATTGAAATCAAATGTCTAAATGTCTAAAGATGTGATATCACACGATCTTGGCGGCCAATCGACCGACACAAAACGTGAAATGATCTGCTCACCGTAGTGTTCTCTCAATAAATCTATTGATTGATGCGATGTATGGGAAGTGACGCCGGCTTTTGGAAATCAAATGTTGGCGAGATCCCGAGCTTCAATTTCAGACATCAAATATTTCATTACGTGTTCAACGGCATCATTTTTGAAGAAATATGGACCAATGTTTTCACTGGATGAATTGGCAGCTCTTGAATCTCTTCAGGTTGCTCATCGTACCAAATACGGCAATTATGCTCTTTTACATACTCATGAGCCAAAAATTGGCCGCTGAACAAAATTTGGCTCGAAAACGTCGAGTCTCTTTAAAACTTTTCAATATAGAGCGAAACAACGGCGGTTGGAAAGACCGAGCGGCTTCAGTTCTTGCACAAACTGTGTTTTGTACGCTTTCAATTTAAGATCTCGACGTTAAATGCGCCAAGTCGTTCTATACGTCAGCTTCAGTTGCTGGGAATGGCGACAGTCAACTCGTTACACACTGTTGTGGGATTTGTGAATTGATTTTAGAGGTCCCTTGTGATTATCCTACTCTGGCAAGATCAAATGAAGATGTCGAGTTGAGGTTGATTAATGGAAAGAAAATAAATCTGGGTGTAGAGAATAATTCAGGATAGTTCCCTAGAATATATTATATTTCTTAAGCTGACTAAATTACATTTTAAATTAGAGGTGCTAAGATATTAGTGATATATGGAGTAAAGACGGCTTTTCTTAAAGTCTAATTGCTTGCATCTCTAAGTAGAGGGTGTTTAAAAATTAGTCCATTAGAAGGTCTAATATTCTTTTAATGTAAAAGCATTTGTTTAGAAAAATATATTAATATTAAAAATAAACAAATCGCCGCTAGTTGAACGAAAATATATTAAGAGCATATTTTCAATAATTTTGAGCTCGAGCTCCAAGCAATTTCACACAATAAACAGCAAAAGAGAACAGTTTGATCTTTTTCTAGTCTAAAATTATTTCCAATATTTACACAATTAATTGAAATCAATTGCAATTATCGGCTCGCTTTACAACACATACAAATTGCATTACTGCAACTAGATACTATACAAATGTACTACATTAGGGTTGGACAATTTCGTGTTAACTACTATATGTTTTATATTTTTTTTTAGAATCTACTTCGTGCTTACAAAGTCATTGCAAACAGATGTTCGGAGTGTAATGCTTACCCAGCTGATGCTAGTACCCTACAGATGGATAATCGCACCAGCTTCCACAGCGAGTTTAAAAGAATTCTATGAAATTCGAACACAGTAGAGTACTAGATGAAGACACTTGCTTTTTATATGCCTTAAATAAAAGCTTTCAAGTTAAATGCCTTTCCAACTATATTTACGAAGAACGAGCTCTTATCTTCTGTCATCAAACAAACAGTCGTCGTCGTAACTTCGAAGTCATAGATAATTTCGTTTATCTTGGAACCAGCATTACAACAAAGCGCAACAACAGCAACGTCAACCTCGAAATCCAACGCAAAATAAACAGATGTTGCCAACAGATGCTACTTCAGACTAAGCAGGCAATTGAGAAGAAAAGTCCTTACTTATACTTACGTTCCAATAACATCAGGTTGGATAGCTGTATCTTCATATGGGATATACGTTCCGATTTGCAAGTTTATAATATTAATTTCAGGCACAGAGTAGAACATAAGATATCCATTAAGTTGATTGCTCTCAACAAGGTTCACCTTGGTCTACTTATAGAATAATAGGTTGTCAAAAAAAGTCTTGCGGTATTTTCGCTAGTTGGCGCTGAAAGCGCGTAGTTCTAGTTTTATTCGTCGCATCGGGTCATGCTATACCTTTTTGGAAAGCTCATTTCACGCGCTAACACGTGTTTGATTGATTGTTTCTTTTAAGTCGTTCGTGAGTTATAGCGTCGCAAACATGCAGCAAAATAAAGAGAAAATACGGCATATTTTACAGTACTACTACGATAAAGGCAAAAATACAACTCAAGCCGCCAATAAAATTTGTGCAGTTTATGGACCCAATACAGTTTCCATTTCCACTGCACAACGATGGTTTCAACGTTTTCGTTCTGGTGTAGAGGTGGTCGAAGATGCGCCACGCTCCGAAGGCCTGTCGTCGAAAATTGCGATAAAATCGCTGAATTGGTCGAAAGAGACCGGCATAGTAGCAGCCGTAGCATCGGTCAAGAGCTGGGCATGAGTCATCAAAAATTCATTTCAATTTCAATAAAAAAAAAAATTCAATAAAAATACCGCAAGACTTTTTACCATTTATATTGTATAACCGATTATAATTGTTTCACTAAATATGCGGCAAGCTCAAAGCTATGTCGATCTATGATAATTTTAAATAATTTTTAGAACTCCTTTCTCGGTCTAAAGAAGGGGTTTAGTGTTCCAGAACTGTAGCTAAGTTAGAGTTCACTTATTTAAAATACAAAGCGAAACATGTACCGCCCTTATACACCAACAGAAAACTAATCAAAGTTTGACCTACCAATAAGCGACCCAAAGGAAGCTCAAAAAGCTAATAAACCCCTTTTGAATGCAAGCAAATGAAGTTACATACTTACATACACTTAAAAATATTATAAATATTTACAGAACAGAAATGCCGTTATATATTTGCAAACGTGTATACATATGTATGTACATAACTGTTCATACACTGAAAGCATTGCATTTGTTATGCAGTCACATCTCAAGTGTCGTACAAGCGTTATTTAGATTTTCACACCATTTCCATTTATTACACTGTTACTACATATTTATTTCTAGTCATTATGCCATTTTTCCCATCATGACTACCATAACTATTTTTATGGCTTCCTTGTGTAATCAACATTACTGTATCTGTCCGTGTGTGTGCAAGTTTCATTGCTCACCCTGCAACGCAGGCATTCGAGCATGTCCTTTCATTTATTTCTGCGGCAATGTTGTGGAAATTATAGTGGAATTATATATCTATAAATAGCTTACAACAAAGCGCAACAAAAATGTGTCTTTAAATATTTTTGTAGCATACATTTTGGCGCGATAAACAATTCAATTTAAAACCTTTTAATATTTTCCCAACTCTGGAAAATTGCAAACTTTCCGTTACTTTCACTCTGTTTGGTTTTTTGTTATTTTAATTTTACTGCTCACTTTTGACACTTCTTGGCAGCGTGACTTTAAATGCACAGCAAGTTTTCACGCCAGCGCCTAAATGTATGCCAAAAATTTCACTCTCCACTGCATTTGTGCTATTTTTGTCATTACACATTTGCAATTTTCCATTTTCCATCACATAAAAAATGATCGGAAATGACAATGACAACGATAAACGTTAAAAGCGCACAACGATGCTTGATGTTTCGTCGCACTTATGTACGTAGATACATTGTAGACGCCTTATTGTAGGCAATGTTTATATGAATGTTTTAGTATGGACAGGGTTGGACAAGGCAGGGCGCAGGCATTGTTTGTTTAGATAACGTCTTAAGTATGAGCAGGAAGAAGTTGGTAATAAAATGTAAAAATTGAGAATTGAAATATTTGAAAGAGAACAGAAGGACAGCAGAACATACATAATATATGTAAGGCATAAAACATAGAATTTAGAATAATAATGTTAAAGGGAAAATAATATAAAGTATATAACAAAAAATATAGAATATAAAACTTATAATATTGAACTTAGTATAGAAAATAATGGGTTGTCAAAAAAGTCTTGCGGTATTTTTATTGAATTTTTTTTATTGAAATTGAAATGAATTTTTGATGACTTATACCCAGCTCTTGACCGATGCTACGGCTGCTACTATGCCGGTCTCTTTCGACCAATTCAGCGATTTTATCGCAATTTTCGACGATAGACCTTCCGGAGCGTGGCGCATCTTCGACCACCACTACACCAGAACGAAAACGTTGAAACCATCGTTGTGCGGTGGAAATGGAAACTGTATCGGGTCCATAAACTGCACAAATTTTATTGGCGGCTTGAGATGCATTTTTGCCTTTATCGTAGTAGTACTGTAAAACATGCCGTATTTTCTCTTCATTTTGCTTCATGTTTGCGACGCTATAACTCACGAACGACTTAAAAGAAACGACAATCAATCGAAAACGTGTTAGCGCGTGAAATGAGCTTTCCAAAAAGTTATAGCATGACCCGATAAGACGAATAAAACTGGAACTACGCGCTTTCAGCGCCAACTAGCGAAAATAACGCAAGACTTTTTTGACAACCTATTATAAAACATAGAACATAGAACATAGAATTGAATGCACAAAATATTGAAAACGAGTGCATAAAGAATATTAAAATTAAAAACATATAAAAGGAGTCATTTTAACGTAATTTCAATAATAAATTATTAAAAAAGGGATATAGTAAATATGTACATACATAGACGTATATTATTATGGCACTCGAAGTATAACCAACTTCAGACCGTTCGCGCAGCTGTCTCACTGGAATCAGCTGTTTATAAATTTGCTGAATGACAGTTCGGAGTATTGTTCACAAGTGTACAAAAGCGTTTTGCCAAAAGTGAACGCAAAAAAAAGTGATCAGCGATGGAACTCAAACGTAATAGTGTGATTGCTTTTTATTTAGCTGGAAAATCACAGCCAGCAATTGTTCGTGAGCTCAAACACCTTAATGTGAATAAAGTTTTTGTTTATCGCACCATCACTCGTTACAATGATACTGGTAGCATCGCAAAACGCCATGGAGGTGGTCATCAAAGGACTGCAACGTCACGTGAGATGGTTCGGAAAGTGAAGAAGCGACTTGAGTGAAATCCACGACGAAGTGCCAATCAAATGGCTAAAGAACTGAAAATATCCGACCGCAGCATCCGACGCATATTGAAAAATGAGCTCAAGGTCAAGCCTTACAAGTTCCAAAGGCCCATGATCTCACACGAAGCAGCAACAAGTAAGACTTGAGAGAGCGAAGCAGTTGCTTCGCTTGGCCGAAAGCGATCAAATTCCGAACATTGTGTTTTCTGACGGAAAAATTTTTCCAATTGAGCAATTCGTAAACTCTCAAAACTATAGGGTTTGCTTGACCGACCGTTCATACGAGAATCTAAGTCATCGGTTGGCCACCAGGAGGCAGCACCCACCACAATTAATGGTTTAGGCCGCTGTCACCGCATTTTTCATCGAGCCTGGCGTCAAAGTAAATGCGACATATTATCGGGAAAGTGTTCTGGAGGCTGCTTTGAAGCCGTGGGCAAACAAACATTTCGGTCGCAAATCATGGACGTTTCAACAAGACTCAGCACCGTCTCACAAAGCGCGAGTGAACCAAGAATGGCTGAAAAACAACGTTCTGAACTTCATTACGACCACACAATGGCTCTCGAATTCACCAGATGCGAATCCAATGGATTATTCTCTCTGGGACATTTTGGAGAGCAAGGTCCGAAGTAAAAAATACAACAGTCTCGAGATGCTGAAGAAAGCCATTGTCCGTGAGTGGGCCAAAATACTGGCAAGTCACATTCGCTCAGCTTGCGATTCGTTTTTTGACCGTCTCAAGGTCATAGTTAAGCAAAAGGTGGTCATATCGAGCAAAAGTGAATTGGTCCTGAATTTATGATTATTTTTTCACACATTTTGTACTTTAAAATAAATAAAAATAATTTTCCAAACCGAATTTAGGGCTTTTTTAATTGTTTACACTACGAGTGTCGGATCCTGTATAAAACATAGAACGTAGGATATAAAATGTAGAGTTCACAACTTAAATTATAGCATATATACATAGTAAAACATCGAATATAAATAATATGGATAATAGATTACAGGATATATATGATTAAAGAGTTGGGACCTGTGGTTATAAGATCTAGAGCCAATAATTAAAACAAAAACTTGCAATTGACAAACATAATAATTATATAATATAAGAAAAAAGTATAATTCATAAAACATAGAATTTGAATTTTTAAAAACAAAAATAGACGTAAATGATGAATTTTAAAATAAAATAAAAAAGTAAACGCTAAATAAATGATTTGAAACATAAAACATAGAATTTGGATTGTTAGAAACACTTACACGTAATAAACTACAAAGTACAAATATAAAATATAGAATTCAGAATATAAAATATAAAATATAAAATAAAATATAAAATATAAAATATGAAACATAAAATTTAACATAGAACACAATAAAAGACATAGAACATTGAAAATTTAATATGATATTGAACACAGCTAAATGTAGAATATAGAATATTGCAAAGAAAACGTAGTACGTTTAAAATTTACAAAATTTCCTGAACAAAACTTAGAGAAAAGTCATAACATATTACAAAAACACAACTAAAAACATAAATTTTGGTTTTAGAATATAAAATATAAAACAGGAAATTTAAACATAGAACCCAATAAAAAAACATAGAACATGGAATATTTAATACGATATCTCAGGAATGCAGAACATTGTAAAGAAAACGTTGTACGTAGAAAATATAGAATAAAGAACATGGAAAATGTTATTATTTCACATCACAAAAAATACAGCTTAAAACGAAAATTTTGGATTTAGAACATAAGATTGAGAAATATAGATTATACATAGAATAACAAAGAATGTAATATAAAAGACATAAAATGATCAGATAACAGATCAATTGAAAAATAGAATAACATAGAACGGAATAAAATAATCGGCTAACAGATCAATTTAAAAGTCCCCATCCTACCATAGCAAAATTTTTTATTCAACACAGTTCAAATACACGCTGATACACTGATTATAGCGACCCTTCAACCTTTCGAAATCATTTTTGTAGTACGATTTGTCCTCTGCTTCAAAATATACCACAGTTTCGGCGATCACCTCTTCATTCGACGCAATTTTCTTCCCATAAAGCATTCTTCAGAGATCTGAGAACAGATTATAGTCGCTGGTGGCCAGATTTAGAGAATATAGTGGATGCGGCAGCAATTCGACGCTCAATTAATGGATTTTTGCCATCGTCTCTACTGACCTGCGAGACAGCACTTCCTTTTTTTTCAGGGTTTCAGCGATTTCGTCCTTCAAACGGTCCAATAACGCTATATAATAAACGCTACTGATGGCCCTCCTTTTTTAAAGGCAGTCAAAATTATTTCATAGGCATCTCAAAATACAAACCATATCATCCGACTGTTGTGTATTGTTTGAGAGTTGTTTGTTTGCGAGTTCAGCGCGTGCAGTCCACTCGGATAACTGTCGCTTGTACTTTGAAGTGAAACGATGGAGCCATGTTTCATCTGTTGTCACATATCGACGCAAAAGCTCGAGTGTATTAGGCTTGAACTACTCCAAACACTGCTCCGAATAATCAACTCGTCGCTGTTTTTGGTCAAAAGTGAGCTCGGGTGGCACTCATTTTGCACAAAACTTTTGAAATTATTTTTAATCCATTTCTTCACAATAACGAAAGTTGTTTCACTCAAATGATCTAATTCACATTAATAAATTAAAAATACACGAATTTTTTAAGTTAAAGTCCACATAATCGCTTTTACTAGATATTAAGGATATTACTGATATTTACGCCATAAAATTATACCATTCCTATAAGCACTTTATCCACCACCAACAAAATTATGTTATGATTTAAAACGCCTAAAAGCATATGTAATTTCATTACTACCCATAATTGTCCGCATACTAATTATTAAGCTGGTAAACTTATTTTGCATGCTAAGGTTAACCCAGAATCGATAACAGGGTAAATAATTGAACATCTTAACGCCACAAATGGGGCATATTAAAGGCTAATTATAGAGATTTGATGAAATGTTTAATGAACGCATATGCATAGTTTCAGGCACATAAGCTTATTTTCAAATATGCACACTTTCGGGCAGCGGTTATTGCATAATTGAGTGTCTAAATGGAGCTTGGCGTTAAATAAATCAGCAAACGCTTCGTTGAGGCATTAAGTACCCTAAACAGGGGTTGCAAAATTGCAGTTGAGAAATATGTAGATTTTGTGTTAGCAGAAAATTATTGAATACTGCTTCGGTCATAAAAAAGTTAAGCGTGCAATTCCAATGCCATTACAGACCGACAATTAATATCCGGTTTGCGATATCCGCTCGATTAAATAAAAACGCCGGAGGCTAAGAAATTTTCGGTTTTGAAAGTAAATCGAAATAAGGGGAGTTATAAAAATACGTTTATTGTAGTGGTACGCATTTTTTATGGGCTTGAGATTAAAAATATAACTGGAAAACATTATATATAGTATGTTAATATATACCGCGAATTTTTCAGAAATTTTCAACTGGAAAAGTTGGTAAATTTATTATTAAAGTATGTTTCCAAGTAACCTCTACACATTTACAATTTTTTGGCAAAATTTTGAGATTTTTCGTTTATATTAGATTTGCAAATTTCAAGATATAAAAGAAAGGGCTAAGTTCGGGTGCAACAGAATATTTTTTAATTTTGCAACTTCTTAGAATCCAAGGATGGGAAATACTTTAAGGTGTAAAACGTCAACCAGAGAATCGGAATCCTTGCAAATATATATACTATTGTGCCCAAAAAATAAACATTGTATTTATTTTGAAAATTCTTTATTTATTCTTCCAAATCAATTTCATCCCCTTCAAAGTATCTCTCCCGATGCAATGCACTTATGCCAACGGATTTTCCAATCTTCGAAACACTGGTTTTAGTCACTTTCCGGGATGGCCTTCAGTTCCGTCTTCGCTGCGGCTTGAATCTCCTCTATCGTATAAAAACGGTGTCCCCGGAGCGGTCTTTTGAGCTTGGTGAACAGCCAGAAGTCGCATGGCGCCAAATCAGGTGAATACGGTGGTTGCGGAACGATGGGTTGAGTTTTTGGCGAAATGATCACGAATTACGAGGGCAGTATGGGATGGTGCATTATCGTGGTGTAAAAACCAAGAATTGTCTTTGCACAATTCCGGCCTTTTTAGGCGGATAGCGTTACGCAAATGACGCATAACGTTCAAATAATATTCCTTGTTAACTGTTTGACCGGTTGGAAGGAATTCATAATGCACAACACCACGATAATCGAAGAAAACAGTCTACATGACCTTGATTTTTGAGCGGATTTGGCGCGATTTTTTTGGTCTCGGCTCTCTTTTGGCACAATATTCGCTCGATCGATCGGTTATTTCGGAGTCGTAAGCATAGACCAAATCTCATCGCCAGTTATAATGCGTTTCATGACACCCTGGTAGTCGGAAAGCATCGTTTCACACACTTCAACGCGACGCCTTTTTTCCAAAATATTCAATGTTTTCGGTACCAGTCGAGATTTGACGCGCTTAAGGCCCAAAACATCCTTCAAAATGGTATTGGCTGAGCCTTTCGATATGCCAACTTCATCAGCAAGGTCTCTAATTGCTAATCGACGGTTTTTCAGCACCAAATCTTTGATTTGTTGAACGTGAGCTTCGTCGGTTGAGGTTGATGGTCGCCCTGGACGCTCTTCGTTTTCGACACGTTCACGGCCGGCTTGGAACTCACTATACCACTTGTAAACATTTTTTTTAGACACAGCCATCATCACCAAGGGCTTTCTACGCCATCCTCAACGTATCCTCCGCAGAAATTTGATTCCGTAAACAAAATTCAATGCAATTTCTTTGCTCAACAAATTTCGACAACGCAAAAAACGAAAAACTCACTTTTAGCAGCTCACAAAACGACACGTATCTCAAACACTAATGAATATTTTGACATGAAATTTGACATAAGTGTGACTGACAGTACTACCAACCTAAATAAAAAAATAATTCTCCAAATCCTTCGACGCGCGCAGTTTAAATTCAAATGTCACATTATTTTTTGGGCACATTAGTATATATGTATGTATATAAATGTATAACTCATATACTAACCGACACAAGTTTAGAATGACAAAATATATAGTATATGGGTGTTGGGGGAGGTAACGACCATATACTATATACTACTAAATGTTCCTTCAGATTCATTAAGGTCAAGTCACCTGGATGCTATAAGTTTGTCATATGAAGGCTCGGTCAGATTTTCACCCAATTATAGTCGTTTTAGGCACAAAGTTACACTGTTATGAGCAAAACACAACCTACGGAAGCTGTAGAATATGATCGGACAAAAACATGCCAGACGATTGGAATTTAAGTATGCTCTGCCCAATCCACAAAAAAGGAGACCCACAATCTGCGCCAACTACCGGTGAATAAGCCGCCTCAACATCGCATATAAGGTTTTATCGAGCGTACTGTGTGAAAGATTAAAGCCTACCGTCAACAAACTGGTTGAATCTTATCAGTGTGGCTTTAGACCTGGTAAATCAACATCCTACCAGATATTCACCATGCGCCAAAGAAAATAATTTGAGCTGCAGATCTGAATAACGAAGATCGTTAGTTCTGTTTTATACAGACCGGATATGGAAGTGAAGAAAATGGGTCGTCAGTATCGAAATCCAACGCAGAATAAACTTGCCAACAGGTGCTACTTCGGACTGAGTATGCAATTGAGAAGTAAATTACTCTCTCGACGAACAAAGAACAAATTCTACAAGAAGATCACATGGTACACTTAGAATCTCCAATTTGCGCCAAACAGTGAAAAAGAAGAACGACTGACACGCTGTTCTAAATTCGGCTATAAATGTGTAAGCGGCGTCTACGCCAATAAAAAAGAAGAAGAACCTTTTATCTATACTAATAAACTATTATACTCTATAGCAACGTGTTGCAAGAGTATAAAAATATCTGTACAATATATAAGAAACACCTACTTCTTCCACTCTGGCTGCATCACAGATCTGTAATCAACGCTTTGTAGTTCTCCGTGTTCAAATCAACAAAAATTATGGAAATATTTTAGAAACAAGCACATTTCATTGAAAACAAACATTTAGTATGTACTTCTGGCTTTCGATAAGTGAAGATGTCTATGAAAAGGTACTAAGATTAAATGCCAGGCATTAAGCAGATTATATGCTCTGAAGCGGTAGTTGATCGGCACTAAAGGGGGTATTCTGGTCTAGAAGCATGAATTGCAGGTGATTTTTAAAGTTTCGTAAAAAAAAGGCAATTAATATTTTTATTATACATTTTTTTGTTAGTTATTTGTTAATTTTAGAAGAGTAAAATTATTAAAATTAAATTATAAAAATTAAAAACTAAAAAAAGTAAAAAATTTCAAAAATTATGAGCTGACGAAGTGGGGGGTCTCTAAAAATTTCCACGTGACCATACCCATGATTTCAACCCGCCTAGTTATCTGAAACCAAAAAAAAAACAGATTATTAATCTAGAATAATGTCGCAATGGCCGGAACTATGGAAAAGTGGGAAAAAATTTTTTTCACAAAATGGCGACTGCCTGAAAAAAAAGTTTTTTTGGATCACTTTTTCTGACTATTTCGAATTTTTTAAAAATAATAAAAATAAAAATTTGGGAATGGGGATAGTTCCAACCATAGATAAGCCTATAAAGAAGACTCTATAAAAATTTCAAGTAAATCGGTCCAGTAGAACCTGAGAAATCGTGGGTATCGTTCCGAAAAAGTCAGTTTTGAGAAAAACGCGTTTAAAGTTTCGCGTAAAGTCTTTTGTTCGATTAGTTCCGGTCGAACCAGTTTGGATGCCGGGTCAGAAAATGTCTATATCTCGAAAATAATTTGAATTTTGAAAAAATTTGAATTTTGAAAATCCTCTTGTACCACATATTCTTGAATAGTTAAACTTTGAAAATATAAAAAGAAAAATTTGATTTTTTTAAATTTCTAGACCAGAATACCCCCTAAACTGTTGACGTGGCCGCATTTTAGTTGAAGCACCAGAACATCTACTTCTCAGGTAATAATGAGGGAATAGTCAACAAATTAACGCCGGAAGTTTTTACATTTTACTGTACCGTGAGATATGTAAAGTTAATGACGGTCACATATTATCAAACAAAGAAAAGAATGACTAACGATTTCAAGACATCATAAAAAAATCAACGTTTCCATACGTCACGCTTTGGTTCCACCTCGTCGGATAATATTAGTGAAAATATTTTAAAATCCCGAATACTTAAAGTATTATAAATACATAATCTCTATGGTATCCCATGAGTTCTTTTGTGATATGGCTTGGTTTAATTCCTTTGGAAAGCATCTAACAATTCAGAAATACCAGTAACCAGTTTCCCAACTAACCAGGTTATCCCAAAGAATATCGTCGTTATTTTGTTGATGTTGAGCAGTCTGTAAAATGTACTCGTGTTATGGGTATTTTATGGGGATCATCTTTTAAAAGGTCTGAAAACAGACGGTATTAATAACTAGTTAAACCCCTCTTTTAGGGATGCACTCTATTTCTATGAAGACTTTCTGATATGAGCATGAAAAGTACGCACTTTAAAAGAACATTTCTTCATTTTGGGAACTTTGCGTAATATGGGCTTTGAAGCTCGTTCAAATATTCTAAAGTTAAAAAGAGCGTTATATGCAAATTTCTCAACTTTTGTAAGCCGCCTTGCACCGCTATAACTCATATGTATAGAGACGTATCAAATTGCTTGGCATTCGTATGCCTGAAAATATGCGAAAATGTTTTGTTTTTGCATTTCCGTACGCAATTTTAGACGAAAAATTTGCAAGTTAACAAAATTGTGTGAATATTATTGCATTCACAATAAATTGGAGCAAAAGCCAGCAAACCATTCTAATATATATACATATGTACATATATCGGGTGATTTTTTAAGATGATAACTTTTTAAAAAAAAAACGCATAAAATTTGCAAAATCTCATCGGTTCTTTATTTGAAACGTTAGATTGGTTCATGACATTTACTTTTTGAAGATAATTTCATTTAAATGTTGACCGCGGCTGCGTCTTAGGTGGTCCATGAGCATTTCAGCCGGAATAGCCCGAATTTCTTCGTTGTAGTTGCTGGCTTATTTCTGTAGACTTTAGACTTGACGTAGCCCCACAAAAAATAGTCTAAAGGCGTTAAATCGCATGATCTTGGTGGCCAACTGCCCATGCATCCCGAAAAATGCACTGTTTGGTGTGGTTTGTACGCTGGTGGAATCATTGGACCGTATTTTTTCAAAGATGCTGTTGGACGCAACGTTACGGTGAATGGCGATCGCTATCGTTCGATGCTAACAAACTTTTTGTTGCCAAAAATGGAAGAACTGAACTTGGTTGACATGTGGTTTCAACAAGATGGCGCTACATGCCACACAGCTCGCGATTCTATGGCCATTTTGAGGGAAAACCGGAGAACAATTCATCTCAAGAAATGGACCCGTAAGTTGGCCACCAAGATCATGCGATTTAACGCCTTTAGACTATTTTTTGTGGGGCTACGTCAAGTCTAAAGTCTACAGAAATAAGCCAGCAACTATTCCAGCTTTGGAAGACAACATTTCCGAAGAAATTCGGGCTATTCCGGCCGAAATGCTCGAAAAAGTTGCCCAAAATTGGACTTTCCGAATGGACCACCTAAGACGCAGCCGCGGTCAACATTTAAATGAAATTATCTTCAAAAAGTAAATGTCATGAACCAATCTAACGTTTCAAATAAAGAACCGATGAGATTTTGCAAATTTTATGCGTTTTTTTTTAAAAAAAGTTATCAAGCTCTTAAAAAATCACCCGATATATACAAAGTTAGTCCCGAATATATACCCTACAAAAAGTTGTACGAGTAATATTTAAAGAGAGTACACCCAGTTTGTTCGCTATGGCAATGAATTAGTACATAACACATTTATTTAGCTATTAATTAGTCTGAAACTTATATTTTTGAAGTAAAGTTGGATATATACAAGGTCTGTCGCAAAAGAAACAGAACCTTTTAAATATAACTGTTTCTGGTGGCGCCATCTATTGGTGGGTATATGAAATAAAAAGTTTGATCTCTTGTTGACATTTCGTAAAAATTTTAAGACAATTGGATAACTACAATCGATGTTATCGATCAAAAAGTGACAGCAGCTTTTGGTCATCGGTCGTAAAATGCATTTTGAACAAAGAGCAAATATTAAATTTTGTTTTAAACTTGGGAAAACGTTTGCTGAAACATTTCAAATGATGAAAAAGTTTATGGTGATCAGTGCCTATCTCGTAGTAATGTGCATGAGTGGTTTAAGCGATTCCAAGAAGGTCGTGAGGACCTCTGTGACGATCAGAAGTCGGTCGTCTTCAGAAGTCAAAAATAAAGACAATGCTGATTTGTTTTTACGATTCTGAGGGTATTGTACACCGAGAGTTCGTCCCACCTGGCCAAACGATTAATGCTGTGTTTTACCTTGGTGTTATGAAGCGTCTTTTGTCACGCATTCGTCGTGCTCGACCACAATACCGTGAGGCAGGGTCCTGGCGCCTGTTGCACGATAATGCGCCGTGTCATCGGTCGACCACTGATTTTTTGACAAAAAACTCCATATTAACCATTAATCACTCACCCTACTCACCTGATCTGGCACCCTGTGATTTTTACCTATTTGGAAAACTTCATTTGCCCATGAAAGGACACTGGTTTCAGAACATTTCAGCTATCCAAAAGGCGACGACCGATATTCTCAAGAGCATTCCGAAAAATGACCTTAAACACTCATTCGAAATGCTAATTGACCGGGCTAAACGCTGTATCGAAGCACAAGGAAACTACTTTGAATAAAAAAATATAACTTTTGAAAAATATTAATTTTTTGTTGTTTTTTTTTAACAGTCCTGTATCTTTTGCGACAGATCTTGTATTAACCGTATATTTATTTACACTTTTCTTCGAAGCATAATTAGAAATTATCTTTGTACTTACTCTAAACAAGAAATACTATAAATGTCTCGAAGAAAGACTTCAAATGATCAGCAAGATGCGCTGAGTCGTTTCAGCCACATCAGTTTGTCTACTGTATACACGCGAACTAGCCCCTTAGTTTTAAAGATTCCGTTCTGAAATGTTTCACACGTCCTTTTCTCCTCAAGAATGTGCTAATTGAAAGGAAGTGGCGATATCGGATCACCATAGCATATAACCGGTAAGGAGTAGAGTAGAGTATTTTTTCACTATCCTTTTTTGACAGACCACGCGTGAGTCATGTCAAGCTGTCATGTTATTTTTGTTCAGTATTGTTCGACATTTCATCATTGAAAGACTACCGCCTGAATAGCGTTTACAAATTGTTCAATACGAAAATTCACGATCTGTAAAGATTGTGTTTCGCACGCTTCGCTCAACTTTTGGTCAACATAATCGGTCTACTGAAGATACTATTCACAACATGATCACCCATCGGAGACCCAGCATTCATTATTGGATAAAATATAGCAGCCGCAGCTGAGAGTGTACACGAAGACTGTAGAGAGTCGATTCGGCGCCATTTGCAGCAACTCGGACTGAAGCATGGAACGATTTGACGCATTTTACGATGAGATCTTAAAGGCATATAAAATACAACTTGTGCAAGAACTGAAGCCGCTCGACCTTCCCAAGCGACATCGCTTCGCTCTATAGGCTCTTGAAAAGTTCCAAGAAGATCCGACGTTTTCGAGCCAAATTTGGTTTAGCGAAGAGGCCTATTCCTGGCTCAATGGGTATGTAAAGAAGCAAAATTGCCGCAATTGGGACGAAGAGCAACTGGAAAAGATTAAAGAGCTGCTATTTCATCTAGCAAAATCAACGGTTTGGTGTAGTTTGTGGGCCGGTGGAATCATCGGTCCATATTTCTTCAAATATGATACCGGTGTAACGTAAACCGTCAATTGAAGCGACACTCGGTTGCAAAATTACGGCGCCACTCCCCACATATCATATCAATTAATGTATTTATTGAGGGAATACTTCAGAGAACAGATAATTCACGGTTTGGTCCAGTCGATTGGCCACCAAGGCCGTGTGATATCACACTTGTTTCTGTGGGGATATGTAATGTCTAAAGTCTATGCGCGCAATCCCGCTTCGATTCAGGTCTTGGAGCAAAACATCACACATGTCATTCGCCAGTTACTAGTCGATGCTGGAAGGAGTCATGCAGAATTGGACTCAACGGTTGGATCATCAAAGACGTAACCGCGGCTAACATATGAAAGAGATAATCTTTAAAAAATAACGGCCAAAGTATGTTCTTTCGAATAATACGAGAGCTGCTATATATATTCTGGCCTAGGGCAACACTAAGTGTTGCCAGGTGCAAACTGACATTTCCATTGGAAAGTTTGACATTTTTTAGCATAACATCACTCAGAACGTTTTGTCATTTAATCGTGAATTGTTTTATTTACAGGGAATGAAAAAATTCATCTCGGCCAAAAAATGGAATTAACTCGTGAACATTTTCGTGCGATCATTTTTCACAACTTTCGACGTGGATTATCACGACAAGAGTGCATCGATGAACTAAAATCTTTGTATGGCTATGAGGCACCATCCTATAGCAAATCGTGGCCGACGCTCGCTCAAAGACGAATTCCGTGAAGGTCGTCCAAAAACAGCTGTTGTGCCAGAAAACATCGATGCCGTACGTGAACTGATAATGCAAGACCGTCATGTAACATACCTTCAGATAGAGGCATGCCTATGCATTTCTCCCACCAGCATACATCCGATATTGCATGAACACCTGGTTTGTTTTCGTTGGATCCGGCACAATTTGACAATCGCTCAAAAAAAGGCTCGTGTGGATTGGTGTAAAGAAATGCTGAAAAAATGCGATCGTGGTGCTTCAAAAGACGTTCATAAGATTGTCAAAGGTGACGAAACAAAACAGCAATCGACAAAAAAAAAAAAAAAAAACATTTTCGTTGATAAAATATATATAGCAGAAATATATAACCTACGTAATAAACATTCCCCATTTAATTTGAAGTTTCTATGTTTTTTCTTAAAAATATAGGGAACCTTAAAATGGTCCTTCCTTTCAGCTTTATGTCATTCTATATAAAAATATGCAAAATTCCGTAAATCACATGTAGCTTTGTGACTAATCGCCGACTCATCCGCGACTTGTCGCATTCTTTGCAGGTTACAGGCTGCGTACGAGTCTGCATAACAATATCTATGCAAGTTTTAAAATAAAGCAATTTATATTAATGCATGAAATTGAATATTGAGTAAACAAAATATGCTGTATCGATAGTTATTTGTACCAAAATGCAACTCTGTGTGCACACCATCCGCAAATGTATAAGGAAAATTCATATTATATTTGCTCTTGTCTATTTACTTTTTAAGAAATTTCTATAAAAATTTGTTAGTTGCATATTTTATTATTTAGACTTGAGGTATAGTGTGGCTAAATGTATGCATCTATCTCTATTTATGAAAGCTTTTATTATTTTAGAAACAACAACAACATTTTATTTGCCAACTTTTACAACTTTCTTAGGAGTTGTAAGTAAGGATGGGAGTGCGCAATCAAGGATTCATAACACTGGGAGCACAATATTGAGACAATAGTGTATATTCATGGTCAGAACTGCAACTTGTTGTTGTTTGTGGCATTTTCCAAAAGCACGGAACCATAGATTTAGATGAAATTTTATACTTAGGGTCTTTATTGGCCTTTTTTATATTAAGAGTAAGCAGCGAAAGCCGGAGTGCGGGACTTTAATCCGCTAAAGCTAACCTACTCCTATCTCATGTCTCCCCAATAGGACCACTGGACTAAGTATTTTTTCATGGGAGAGAAGAAGACATTTAAGTCTGCTCTTTTGTACGGACTGACTGATGTCTAATCTGTTGTAAATGTCCCAATCTTATCATAATTAGAGCTGCCACTTCGCTGACAGCTTTTCGTTTTACAGAGGACTCGCACATAAGTGTAGTCAAATTTCCCACAGGGAGACTACCTCCAAGTGTGGTTTTCAGAGTTTCCCTTATACTTGAAAGGATAATGTTTGAGTAAGTGTTCAGTGTCTTCTATACACTCTGTACACGTCGGACAATATGGCCTAAAGTCATGACGATATTTGTATAGATAGTTTCTAAAGCACTCATGGTCACTGAGTAATTGGTTCAGGTGGAAATCAGCGTCTCCAAGTTGTCTATCTACCCACGAATGTGTCCGGAATAAGTCTGTGGGTCCACTACCCTTGGCGTGAAGTTTGAACCGTTGCTGGTACATTGTGATGCTTTTGATTCTCTCTTCTCTTTTTGCTGCTGTCCTCTGGATGTCAATCGGCGCCATACTGGCTAATAGTTACCTCAGCAGCGTCGTTTAATATGGCTCGGAAAGCACTTATCAAGCGTATCACTAAGCTTCTAATGTTAAAGAATTGCTTCAAAAAGCTCTACAGGGGAAATAAAAAAGAGAAATAACTTAAACGGCGGTTCTTGTGTAACCAGAAGTATTGGCTTCTTAATGTACGGAGCTACTTTGAGCTTAATTGGTGTCATAGATGGCATGGCATGCTCCAGATTATCTAATGAGGGTCGATGGATTGACATGCTCGACAATTGTAATGTAAGTGGAATTGTAACCATTTCTTCGTCGATTTTAAAGCTGCCTTCGAAAGCATGAAAAGCCGCTGTGTCTGAATTTGTCATCCCCGCAAAACTAATACGGCCGAGTAACACCAAAAAATCTGTAAGGATCCAGAAGGACTCCTCCAAGCCGTTCGATACCAGTTCATATGACTTCTTCAATCCATTGCTGGGGAAAAAAATAAGAGCCGCTAGCTAATTAGAGAGGGTACAATCTTCTATAAGAGTGTACTTATTACCACATTGATATCATTGACCTTAACAACCGCGCCGTTAGTTCTGCTTTTTCCAGATTGAATAAGGAAGCGTAACGTATGAGTCTGGTAGTGAACTACAAGACGAAATATCTCTTGTCTTCAAACAAGCAGTCGCCGCACTCGCGACTTGGCCCATGTCACTGTTGACATTGAAGTCGTAGATAATTTCGTCTATCGCGGAACCGGCATTACCACCAACAATCATGCCAGCTTTGAAATCCTGCGCTTGATCACTCTTGCCAACAGGTGCAACTTTGAACTGGGTGAGTAATTGAAAAAGTCGTCTCTAAACGAACAATGATTGATGGAAAACTATAATGTGGATGCATAAGAACATCTCAACCAAGCTATCGGAGCTTCTGGTGAGTCGCTAGTGAAATGTATGACCTGACGTTGTCCTTATGAAACCCAATTCTTGTTCTTTTGGCCACAGCTCGGCTTTTCGGGTCAATTGCTTCTTTCAGGCAGTCCAATTGTTGTCAGAAGAGTTTGGCTACAGAAGAGAAGCTCATATTGGATTATTATATGCCAATCCCACCGAACACGCACCAAACCTAACAGGACAACCAATCCTGGCTTGGCCACCGTTTGCGTCGGCTCAACGCGATTCGACCACGACCTTTTTCGCTGGACGTGGTCAGACGTGACTTACTTTTCACTTCCAGTAACAATCCGCTTTTTTTTTTGTTTTTTTTTTTAACTCATCCGAGGCTTGTTGTTCCTTTTCATTGGTATGATTTTTACGTGGCGGGTCCAAAACCCTGAGGAGGGGATGTTTCGCCTTCTCACTTTAGCTCGCCTTCAAACGATCAGAGGATACTTGGTCAAAGACCGGAAGTCGTGCGCTGCTTGAGTCATATGTAAAAGAATCGTTTCTGGCCACTCCCAAGTGAATGGCGATCAGAGAACTTTCCTCACTTGCGTGAACTTCTACCCATGACTCCATTTTCCATCCTGAAAAGAAGAAACGACTGGCGCGCTGTTGTTAACTCGGCTATAATCGCGTATGCGGTGCCTACGCCAGTAAAGAAGAAGAACCATCCGCTTTAGGAATGGCTCGAGTTTTTTGCGATTCAGCAGATATTCAGAGATCTAAATTCGGTACAGTATTTTTTTTGCACTAACCCATGGAGCCATACATCGAGCTCCCTCTTTAATTCAGCCTTATTTGAGCGGTACCAAACGGTTTTCTATGCAATGTTTAGCTTCTGGATAATCGAAATAGTACTTGCATGATAGTCGGACTCAAGGTCTCCATTATTGTTTCGATATTTTCGATAATTGGCTGTCAGATACCGAAACATAATCGGCGTTTTCAGCTATCTAGCTTGCAAATTCGAAGAAAGGCTTTAAAATGTGGCATATATTCTCTTTGCTGCTAGGTTTCAAGTAATATGAATAACGCTTTCTTTAAATCTGTGCACTTTGAGTTCCTACCATTGTGGTCTTACTGCTACCACATCATCTGTGCAACCATGTTTGAAAACTCTAAATACACTTTGGTTCCTATCATTTGTCTCTTCTTCCAAACAAGCTGCATGCAACCACCTCGACTTACCGCACAGACCAGCTAAACCACAAATAAAGCACCGCAAAACGCACACAACCACAATACAGTTACCGGCAGTCATAACATGCCGCTGCAAGAGTGACAACAAGTGCAATAATAACAAAAAAATGCAGAAAAACAACAATTGCAAATCCACACAACTCCAATCCACGTGCAACAACATCCGGCACACGCCCGTTGGCGATGTCCTTGCCCTGCTCCAACTACCCACAACCAACGTGTTGTCAAGTGTTTGCGGTACTTGCCAGCACCAACGAGCTGTGCAGCGACTGTGACACATATTTTTGTTGCTTGTTTTCCGTTTTTTGTTTCTGCCGGTGTTATTGCGAAGCGAGTCGACGTTGACCTCAAAACACAGCGCAAGAGCCAAGCCTGCAACCGAATGACCATGCAACAAGCCAACCAACCAACCAGACAACCGGGCAACGGGCTTCCATGCCATCGCATCCAAAAAATCATCGAGTACACCACCGAAAGCGATACCGAAAAAGGGGCGATTAAAAGTGTACCAGTGCATGCTCCATTTTGCCTGCATTTGTGTTTATGTTGGTGACAGTTGACGCGCTGTGTCCGCCATTTGTTGTCGTTGTCCAATGCTGCAGGGCTGCAATTTTAATTTAAACGCGCACGTTTCGATTACTTTGGCAGCGCGCTTTTTTCTCGCTGCTTCCACATCCGCTTTCGATGATCCGCTTTTTCCTTTGGCTTTGGCTTTGCTACAACTGCAAATATTTCATTTGCGATGAGATTTGGATTTGCATTGCTCACCAGCTGTTGCTTGGCGCTTAGTTTGGTGGCTAATGGCAATTGATATCGTGGCTTTGAGAACGATGATTGGATTTTAAGGAATTAAAGTGATTGTTGCGCTACTCAGAAGATAACACACAGGTGTTAATAATGGAAAACTTTTTAATTCGAATAATAATTTCAGCAAATACAGGATATTCTACTACTAATTTAAGTTTTTGTGGCCAAGCCTTTTGGTGTCATGAAGGGTGGCACTACGGCGGCTGAGATTGCGTACTCTGCAGTCATTATTATAAGAATTAAGTAAATCCAGTTCACTTCAGTCGACTTCACGGACTACAGTAATGTGACATAGTAAAGATATTCTATTGAGAGAAATTTTGATCAACGTCTCTCCAATAAATTTGATCAAAGTCTCTCCAATAAATGTGAACGCAATTTACTGGACTTCAAGCACTCATAAAAGTATCTTTCTCAAAGAACTAACACTTACTCTGTAACAACCGTGTACCTAATCGCCACCAACAAAAATTCTTTGATGAACCCAAGTCATTATTATCTTTCTTTCGAAAACTCAACGTTATAATGAAATAAGGTTCTTGATGAGTAAAAGATTTCAGAGTTATTGGCAGATAATAACAACATACCAATATCAGTAGGTAGAATGTGTGTCTGACGACGCAACAAAGCTTTTAAGATGCACGTTGTAAAACCACCTGGAAATCCCCCCACTCTATTATGTACTTATTGAACCGCCCTGTGGTTCTGATGATCTTCATCAGTGCAAAAAGTTTTATCTCCGCAACCTTCGAAATAGCAATTCGTTTCCTATACAAAGCTTTGCGTTCACATAGAAGATGTTCTGAAGTCTCCTCTTCTTCTATCTCTTGGTAGCTTCTACATACAATAGCCATTGTATGGTTTTCCCAATGTAGTTCCTACTAGAGTTCTTATGTCATTCCTTTTGAATTTTAATAGACGCCAAGTGCGACCCATATTCCATTTATGCCTATATGGGCTGACTCGACCGAGACTCAGCTATATTTATAACATGTAAATTATGACAAAAAGCGCCTGAAAATTGTTATTAAATTCCCCGGCAAATGATATTTCTAAAAAATGTATTTTGTTAAGTTGGTAGGATTGTCCTTAATTAATATGCCAAATATGAGCGAAATCCGTCAAAGCCTTCAAAGCCGGTCGAGAGAGATCGTTGAAGACATTCCTCGTTCTGGACGACCTTCGACCTCTTCACCTGATGAAAATATACAAAAAGTGAAGAATATGTTGCTTGAAAAAATCGTTAGGCAAGTGTTAGAGAGATGAGACATATCTCGCGAATCCGTTCGAATTTAATGAATATTTTGGACATGAAACGCGTTCTTGCGCGACTCGACAAAGCTGAATTTTTTCAAAAAGAGTAACAGGTCTCTTTGGACATGCTTAATCGTGCGAATTCCGATCCAACATTCATGGAGACCTGCCAATGAAGCATCGGTTTATAAGTTTGGCATGTAAAGAAGTCAAAAATCATCGGAATGGAGGGGAAAAAAGGAGTCGAAACCAAAAAAAACACGGCAAAGCCGCTCAAAATCGAAGTGATGCTCATTGTTTTTTTTCGGTACTCGTGGTTTACATGATCTACATCATGAATTTATTTTGGAAGAACAGACGATCAATAAGGAGTTGTATTTAGCCGTATTAAGGAGTTTGTGTAAGAACATCCTTCGAAAACGACCGGAATGGTGGAAGAACACTTCAAAGATTCTTCACGATGACAATGCACCATCGCATGGAGCCACGATTGTGACCTAATTTAAAGCCAAAAACGCAATGAATACCGTCGATCAACCACCGTATTCACCAGATTTGGCTCCGTGGGATTTTGTGTTGTTTGCCAAACTGAAATTGTCGCTCCGTGGAACCCGTTTTCAGTCGATCGAGTAGATAAAACAAAATTCGCTGAAGAAGCTGAAGGCCATCGCAAAAAGTGCTTATGAAAAGTGTTTCGAGGTCTGGAAAAATCGTTGGCATAAGTGTACTAGATCTGATGGGGCTAACTTTAAAGGCTACAAAATAAATATTGATGAATAATTAAATATTTTGCATTTTATTTACAATTTGGAAGGACCAAGTGGAGAAGGAAGCTTCGCTTTTTTCTCACAATCTCCTTTATACTTTAAAGGCCACAAAATAAATATTGATGAATAATTAAATATTTTGCATTTTATTTACAATTTCCAGGAATTTTCTTCTCACAATCTCCTTCATACTCCTTCTGTGAGTTACAAACTTCGTGACAAAAATAATACTTACCCTGTTCAGGATATAAATATAGCTCTGCAAATTTTTCTGCATAGCTTTTACATTGAGGAACTTAAGATTTTTTTAACGTTATGAATTTTAACGTAAATACGCATATACAAAAAAATTCAACTCCTCTTGTTTCCGTAGAGACCAATATACTGTGTGAGTATGAAAAATTTGTTGCACTCTTTTTATAATCACCGGACTTAGAACAATCTAATTGCAAACGCAAAATAATTGAATCAATTTTATTCAAACAAATTCAATTAAAAATGCCAAGCAACAGCATGGACCCTACAGTGGAACTGGAGGAGCTGTGAATACATTAATGCTATTTGCATGTTTGCAATTGCATGGTTTGGTCGGAAATCTAATAACTGAAGAACATAACGTAACATGCATTTCACTTCTGCTTTTGTGATTGAAATTTCATATAAAGTGTAAATGGAAAAATTAATCAGTAAGCGATCGCTGTCAACTGGTAATGGAGAAAGCCTTGTAAGGCTTTGCGAAACAAGTTTGCAGTGAAACTCCTTGCTTGATGCGAGCTCGTTGCAAAAAACAATTTCATCTTTAAGTAAGTGATAACTGTTTTGTGGAGTTTAGTTTTTTAGAAGGATCAATAAATAGGAGTTATTTTAAGAAATTTTAATAAAAAGTCTGGTATAAAAAATGCATTTGAAAGCTCATTACCGCCCAAAAATAATTATTGTCTATGACAGGGTTATAAGACTGTTATACGAACGGACGGAAACCTAAAAAGCGCACACATGAATTTTTGAGGACCATATAGTGAGGTTGATTGAGATAGTTGATACTTTCAAGATATCTAAGAATCATGTTGGACATATCATTCATAAGAACTTGAATAAATCTCCATCGATTCACAATTAAAATAATGGCGAAATCGTGTGAGAGTTGCTTCTGCAGCCACCCTACACTCAGAATCTGACACCCAATCGCGGACCAATTTGAATCAAAACACCAATCTTCTGCAGAAGTCATATCTAAAACTTTGGGGATCAAAACAATTAAAATCCTATTTTCTAACAAATTTTGTTTTTTTTTTTTCTTTAAAATACGAAGTTGGGCTGTCTGGGGCAATACTCCCGATTAAGTCTGTTTCTGCCTTTTTTAGCAGAAATAAAAAAAAATCATACAATATTTTAATCTGAAAGAATTAGGGATGGGCCGAGAGTATTTGTTTGAAAAATGAAAAAAAAAATATTTATAATTTGTTTAAAAGAAACTTTATATTTAAATTCTTTCTGCATTATATTACTTATTTATTTATTTCGAAATTTTCGTTATATTTTGTCAATTTTCCAAAAAAAAAAAAGTTGAGATAATGTTCCCTTTTGTTTAAATTCCGCCAAAAATCACTTTTTATGAGAATTTCCTCACATAAATATTGGTTGTCAAAAAGTCTTGCGGTATTTTCGCTAGTTGGCGCTGAAAGCGCGTAGTTCTAGTTTTATTCGTCGCATCGGATGCTCTACCTTTTTGGAAAGCTC
Source organism: Bactrocera neohumeralis (assembly GCF_024586455.1). Lineage (NCBI taxonomy): Eukaryota > Metazoa > Arthropoda > Insecta > Diptera > Tephritidae > Bactrocera > Bactrocera neohumeralis. The sequence goes on from NC_065922.1 coordinate 65,976,301, forward strand.
ATTTCACGCGCTAACACGTGTTTGATTGATTGTCGTTTCTTTTAAGTCGTTCGTGAGTTATAGCGTCGCAAACATGGAGCAAAATAAAGAGCAAATACGGCATATTTTACGGTACTACTACGATAAAGGCAAAAAGACATCTCAAGCCGCCAATAAAAATTTGTGCAGTTTATGGACCCGATACAGTTTCCATTTCCACCGCACAACGATGGTTTCAACGTTTTCGTTCTGGTGTAGAGGTGGTCGAAGATGCCACGCTCCGGAAGGCCTGTCGTCGAAAATTGCGATAAAATCGCTGAATTGGTCGAAAGAGACCGGCATAGTAGCAGCCGTAGCATCGGTCAAGAGCTGGGCATGAGTCATCAAAAATTCATTTCAATTTCAATAAAAAAAAAATTCAATAAAAATACCGCAAGACTTTTTTGACAACCCATTATGTATACATAATTATCTCAACTTTTTTTTTGGAAACAGTATTAAACTGTAGTCCATATCCCTAAAAATTACTATATGCACCATTTACGAACTGAAAATTAGTCCAAAAAGTACCAGATTTGAATCAAATGTAAACGAAATTTAATAATATACAAGGTCTGTCGCAAAAGAAACAGGACTGTTAAAAAAAAAAACAACAAAAAATTAATATTTTTCAAAAGTTATATTTTTTTATTCAAAGTAGTTTCCTTGTGCTTCGATACAGCGTTTAGCCCGGTCAATTAGCATTTCAAATGAGTGTTTAAGGTCATTTTTCGGAATGCTCTTGAGAATATCGGTCGTCGCCTTTTGGATAGCTGAAATGTTCTGAAACCAGTGTCCTTTCATGGGCAAATGAAGTTTTCCAAATAGGTAAAAATCACAGGGTGCCAGTTCAGGTGAAGTGAGTGATTAAATATATGGAGTTTTTTGTCAAAAAATCAGTGACAAGCGTCGACCTATAACACGGCGCATTATCGTGCAACAGATGCCTCACAGTATTGTGGTCGAGCACGACGTGACAAAATTAATGGTAAAACACAGCATTAATATGGAGTTTTTTGTCAAAAAATCAACATTGTCTTTATTTTTCGACCGATGACACAGAGGCGACCTTCATCGCTTAAACCACTCATGCACACTACTGCGGGATAGGCACTGATCACCATAAACTTTTTTCATCATTTGAAATGTTTCAGTAAACGTTTTCCCAAGTTTAAAACAAAATTTAATATTTGCTCTTTGTTCAAAATGCATTTTACGACCGATGACCAAAAGCTGCTGTCACTTTTTGATCGATAACATCGATTGTAGTTATCCAATTGTCTTAAAATTTTTACGAAATGTCAACAAGAGATCAAACTTTTTATTTCATATACCCACCAATAGATGGCGCCACCAGAAACAGTTATATTTAAAAAGTTCTGTTTCTTTTGCGACAGACCTTGTATTTTATTCTACGTCAATATTCTTTAAAAAGATTTTTTTTTTGTGAAAATTGTTGACTTTATTTACTTTGAAAGGCTAAATTAGCGATTTTGTTTCACAGTTCAACTAGTTTTTGAATCCTCTTTTTGTACTAGTATTAGACTAGTATTTAGTAAGTATATTGTTAGTCACTACAGAGTAGCCAGAGAGTACGATATCATTAAGGAAGTTCTATTAAATTTTCTTTGTTAAAGATAACTAGTCCGAAAACTACAAGTTAGTGAAAATAATCCTCTATTAAAAATGGTTAAATTTCGCCAACTAAAAAATTATTTTTTAGAGAGTTATTTTATTACACTAAAATAATTTAAATATTACTGAATTGCTTCCATTTCAATACTTAACCTCTAAAGCATGCATAAAATAAAGTGATTTTTTCCATAATTAAACTATATTTTGTTTCGCCTTTTTTGAAGTACAAGTACCCTAATGAATTGCTGACCGAATTCTCATTTGTCACACCTCATATCTCTCCACTATGTAAATGAAACAACAAATAAGAATACTAGTTTGTAGTATAACTAAAATAGCAGCTTGGAAATGAACTAGTCCTTAAAGCATCAGAATCGTTCCAGTTTTAAAACGACTTGCTTAAGTTTTATTTTACTATTTATAAAGTTGAACTTTTACACGTTTTTTAATAGATATTTTTCACTTCATTACTTTTCGAAGTCCACAAAAATGATTTTTGTTCATAACTGACTAGATTACCTTTCGTTTCAGTTTTAACCAATATGAAAGTAATATATTTTTGACAGAAATCTCATTTTTAAATTCGACCTGGCGTTACTATTTAAGTGTGCGTAAATACTGGTCGGAAATGTGCTAGTTAGTACTTGTAATTATAAATTCCAATGTGTAAATAAACTGGTCCGAAAAGTACCATATGTGTGCCAGTTCAAATATGACTTCTTAGCGAGTTTAAAAGACTAGAAATTAATTTTTTTCTGCAAGATATGTAAACACATACACATTTCATTTTTTATATTAATCACCATTTCCTATTTTTTCAGAAAAATTTTCACCGCTTTATAATTTCTACAAATAACTTCAAGTCATTTTGAACCAAATATAGGTATATACATATATATTTATAGTATATATACAATACATATGTATACCTACGAGTAGCTACGTACAAACATGTGTGTATGTACCGCTTGTAATATTTATTCACTCAGCTGCCGGCGCTCTCGTACTCATGCTGGCATTGCTTGGCTTGCTTGCTCTGCAATCAAACTAACTATTGCGTCATACTTTTATGCTCATGAAATTTTCTTCACATACTTAAGTGCTGAATACATAGAGCGCGACATCTGTCAAATATTAAAATACACACGTTCTTATGGACACAGTTATGTAGTTGTGCAGCTGCCTCAATAACTGTGTCCCTAAGAACTTGTGTATTTTAATATTTGACAGATGCCGTTTGCAGTCTATCGCGGTCTATGTGTTCAGCACTTTACACTTCGGTTTGCGATTTGCCGTGTTGTCGGCAGCAGTTCATTGCAGTTGTTACTCATTTGTTTCGCGGTGTACATGCTAGTTTTTCGGACGTGCTAAATACCAAGTGATAGTGATATAAGAGACGTGGCAATGGAACTGCAAAGCGATGACATTTACCGCGTGCCGGAGACGATACACTTCCCAACAGAAGAGTTAAATATACTGGAAATATGGCGCAAAGAAAACACTTTCGAGCGTTGCATGCAGCTATCTAAGCAGAAACCAAGGTAAGCAGATAAAGTGCATTGCTACTTACAAACTCTCACACAACATGTTTGCAAATTTAGGTATACATTCTATGACGGCCCACCCTTCGCCACGGGTCTGCCGCATTATGGCCACATTCTGGCCGGCACTATCAAAGATATCGTGACGCGCTACGCGTACCAGCAGGGCTATCATGTGGAGCGTCGTTTTGGCTGGGATTGTCACGGTTTGCCGGTTGAATTCGAAATTGATAAACTTTTGAATGTCAGCGGACCGGAAGATGTGCAGAAGATGGGCATAGCGGCGTACAATGCAGCTTGCCGCAAAATAGTTATGCGCTATTCAAATGAATGGGAAACAGTTGTGACTCGTATGGGACGTTGGATTGACTTTCGTAATGACTACAAAACGCTCTATCCCTGGTATATGGAATCGATTTGGTGGGTTTTCAAGCAGCTCTATGACAAAGGGCTCGTTTATGAGGGTGTTAAGGTGATGCCCTATTCGACTGCGTGCACAACGGCGCTTTCTAATTTCGAATCCGGCCTAAATTACAAAGAGGTAATGGATCCTTGTGTGGTGGTAGCATTTGAAGCGGTAAATATGGCGAATACATACTTCCTCATTTGGACAACTACACCGTGGACGTTGCCGTCGAATTATGCCTGCACCGTGAACCCGAATTTGGCTTATGTGAAGGTATGTACAAATATTGTTGTATCTAATAGCCGAAACAACCAAAAACATAAACCAGTGGCCAGTGTCAGCTGATACGACCTATCTTATGGGAGCACAATGCAAGAGAACAGCGAAAAACGCTACTCCCTTCCTCTTTGCCGTAGGATGCCGTAGGAATCCACGGCATTTGGATTTTTTCTGTGGAAACGTGTCAGCTGATTGCTCTTTCACAACGCAGGGTTGCCAATCTCGATATACTGTAGTAACTATAAAAGTTGTCTTCAATATGTTTGAAATTTTCGTAAACTAACTCAAAATCAAAGTCGAATGTTATTATTTATAAATATATACACTATTTTTAATAGTTTGTTTTCAGTTTTGATATTTTATATTATAAAAAATTGTAATTGAAAACATAGATGCGTACAAAACTATATACATATGCGTATTGAGCAATGACAACATTGTTTAAATGAAAACAAACAAAGATGGCTGATTTCTGATTTTTTATCACGGGCTCAACTTTTGACACATTTTGCTCGCTAAGAAAGGAAAAGGAAGGAAGGGAGTAGCGTTTTTGACTGGTTCTGCTATGAGCTGGCATTAAAACACAATCAGGGTCCCGTCACCCAGCAGTTAGTGAAAAAGGCGGGTTGCCAGAAGAGCAGCGATAAAACGAACTGCCAAAATTAGTGCGTTGTTAAAATTTTGTAAAATTAGATGTCAGTAGTGTGTAAATTTATTTATATATATGAGTGATATAGGCCTACTGGGGAGCCGAGCACTCAAAAAAATATCGGTAACGCGCTATTTGCATACCTCAGTGGTAATGTGGAAACTGCAAAATGCCCAAAAGTTGTTTATAAAATGCCCTATCTAATATTTTTCAGCAATGGCATCATTGGCAAATGTTATAAAAAGTGCGAGTTTTGACAGCTCTCTCTCGACCCAAAGAGTCTCGTATCAAGTTATCTATGTATGTACTTCAATATTTCACATGCAGGTAGTATCTCAAGTGGTGAACACATAGAGCGCGACAGACTGCAAACGACATCTGTCAAATATTAAAAAACACACGTTCTTATGGACACACTTATTTTCACAGCTGCACGACTACACGACTGCAGGCCGACAGTTGTCGTTCTCGCTAACTTCAATATCCTCCTATTTTTGCCAACGACAGTAGGACGACAGTAGAGTTGACAGTAGAATGGAAGATAGAAAGAGGAGGTAGAGTGGTGATGCCACTAATATGTAAAATGTAAAATTATTCACAGCTCTAACAAACATGAAGTTATTTTACAAATAAAAGCATAAAATAGCTCTATTATATCATTTGTAATAACAATTGTTAATTTAAAGCAAAAATATTTACCTATTTACTTATTTTTTGCATAAAAAATTTCACTTTGAACAAAATATTAAAATTTCATTGAAGTGAAAGGAATTAGTATGGCCACAACGAAATTGTGTACATGCAAAATGGACAGCTGTGTTGTCTTGTGAACATGCCAGCCATTGTTATGTTGCTGCCTTCTTACGAATGTTCATGTAGTAAGATGCACAACGCCATTTTCAGTTCACTGTCGTGCTGCTGTATGCTGCTATGTAGTATATAAGCTACGCTTCTCCTATTGCATTTCATTTTGTTATTGCTACCGCTCTCAGAGAGCCGCATCAGCGGCATAGCAGAACAATGTAAAAGTATGTGTTCTACTCTGCTCGAAGTTTTGTTAGGTAAAAAACTATAGCTGTGCTCAGCTCTGACATAGCGGTAGCAAAAAATTGGGAGCGGTATGAGAGAAGAGCTATTTAAAATTTCCATGTGCTACAGCTCTCACACGTGTTTTTTGTTTTTGCTATTTTCTGTCATAATATTTAAATTGAAAGAAAAAATTTAATAATAATATTTTATTTAGAAACAAAAAATCTAAAAGAGTTGAATTATAAACCAAAGAAAAGTAAATACAGCTTTTTTAAAATATTCATTAATAAATCGTTTTATAATTAGTACACATCTGTTACTTTTCGGCCTAGTTAATTTTCACTCAGTGATTATTAACTTGTAGAACTTTCCGTACCAGTTTGACGCTTCAACTTCATAGTGATACCCTATGAAATTTCATTTGGTTGATAATATTTCGCTTAAAAATGTAATAGTTCTACATTAGCTCAAAAAGGCAAAAAATCTAGACCAAATATGAATAAAAATCCACTCTCGAACTAGTTCACTGAGTAGTTAAAGTTAAATAAAAGTTTTATACTTATAAACTCATATTTTCAGACTAACTAACTAGTGCCATATTAATTAAAAAAAAAATTATCAAATACATATGTACCAACTCCCGTTATCAAACTAATTCATTTATTAAACTAGTAACTTCTAGAATGTATTCAATTTAATCAGCAGTTCATAGTTTTAAAGTCATATCACTTTCGCATTAATTGGATGATTAATTACACTTTTGCACTAGTTCTAAATTAGTGGTAAACTAGTAATTGTTAGAGAACTTTCATAGCAGTCCGGAATTTCTAGTGACAAATTAATACAATTAGCGACTAATTAAATGATCCACTACTAGCTTGTACAATTATTGTATTTTCATTTAGTAAAGTAGTAACTTTAGGAGCAGTTGGTTTCGATTAACTTTGAAATGCAGAATATACTTAGGGAGACCCAAAATATTATACCATACATGGCTTCGAGCGTCAAAAGTCGATATCCGATCAGAACTTAACATATCCGCCTTTTCGTTCGTGTCACGGTTGTCTAAACTTTGTGAAGGCCGCTGAGACCAGGTTAAAGCGTTGAGATAAGGACGTTCGCTGGTTCATCAGAAATGCTTATTGTATAACTCATGCAAATTTTTCTTAAAATATAACAGCACTGTATGCAGTTTCTATGCGACTTTTTCATTCACCTGTCGGATGAATCAAGGTCTTTATTTTTGTACCCTTTTTCGTAAAATATTCCGAAAGCTCCTTTAAAAAAATCAAATGGACAAAGTTTAAATAGAGTTGCCGGTTTTCCGTACATGCTTTAGGGATTTACTATCACTTTTGAAATTGCTACAGACCTTCGAAGCACTACTAAGCTCCTTTGTTTTAGTTTCAAAGCCTTTAAATAACATAAAATCGAGCAGGCTTTATTCTGTATTTTTCGACTAGGATAGACAGCCAGTGAATTGATCAAATTTGGCTTTACCGATAACTTTTCTTATAAAAATATTTTTATTAACTATTATTAGCCTTTGTAGATATTCACTTTTTCTATTTCTATTAGATTCTCGACAAGAAAACTAACCGCTATTATATATTGGGTCAAACACGCTTAAATTACGTCTACAAAAGTGAAGACGATTATGAGATTATCACAACATTCAACGGCAGCAGTTTGATCAATGAACCATATAAGCCGCCGTTCACATATTTCGTCCAAAAAGGTTTAGCAGTAAACGCATTTCGTATACTAGTCGATGATTATGTAACCGATGATAGCGGCACGGGCATCGTGCACAATGCGCCCTACTTCGGTGAAGACGATTATCGCGTTTGTCTCAATGCAGGTATTATAGAGAAAGCCAGTCCACCAATTTGCCCGCTCGACGAAGTAGGACGCTTTACGGCGGAGGTTACCGATTTCGCGGGTGTATATGTTAAGGATGCCGATAAATTGATAATAGCGAAACTAAAGAAACTCGATGTACTAGTCTCAGCCGGACAAGTTAAGCATAGTTATCCGTATTGCTGGCGTTCTGATACGCCATTAATCTATAGGGCGGTGCCATCATGGTTTGTACGCGTGGAGCATATGTCTCGGAACTTGCGAGAATGCAGTGCACAGACTTATTGGGTGCCGGAAGGTGTACGCGATGGCAGATTCGGAAATTGGTTGAAGGATGCGCGCGATTGGGCGGTGAGTATTGTAAACTTTTATTATATTTCATTATTCACGCAAATTAAGTAAGAAATTCACATTATTTGACTGAAGTATGTAGTACTCAACGTCAAGAAGACTACACGGATCTTAAGTTTCTTAAATCCCTTACTTTCAATTGTTCCCCATTTTAACCAGTATCTTATTAACATACCGTAACTTGCGTATGTATTTTACGCGAATTATATCTTAACTTTCAGGTAAGTCGCAATCGTTACTGGGGCACTCCCATTCCGATCTGGCGTTCACCCAGTGGTGATGAGGTCATTTGTGTGAGTAGCATTGAGCAATTGGCAGCATTATCTGGAATTCACATCAAAGATCTGCATCGTGAGACAGTTGACGAAATCGAAATCCCCTCTGCCGTACCAGGAAATCCACCATTACGTCGTATTAGCGCCGTTTTTGATTGTTGGTTTGAATCCGGTTCAATGCCGTATGCGCAACAACACTTTCCATTTGAAAATCAGAGCAATTTTATGAGCAACTTTCCGGCCGACTTCATTGCCGAGGGCATAGATCAGACTCGCGGTTGGTTTTATACGCTACTTGTTATTTCGTCGGCTTTATTCAACAAGGCGCCATATAAAAATCTCATTGCGAATGGGCTCGTGCTGGCCGCAGATGGACAGAAAATGTCGAAAAGTAAGAAAAACTATCCAGATCCAATGAATGTGTTGCACAAATATGGCGCCGATGCTTTACGTTTGTATTTGATAAACTCGCCTGTGGTGCGCGCAGAGAATTTGCGATTCAAGGAGGAAGGTGTGCGTGACATCATCAAGGATGTGTTGCTGCCATTATACAACTCCTATCGCTTTCTACTGCAAAATATTGCGCGTTACGAAAAGGAAGATCTGCGCAACTCATCGCGTTACGTCTACAACAAGGAGCGCCATGTGAGCGGACAAACCAATCTACTCGATGTTTGGATAGTTTCGGTGAAGGAGTCTCTTATTGCCTTTTTCGCAAAGGAGATGAAGCTGTATCACCTATATACGGTGGTGCCACGCTTGACTAAGTTCATAGATCAGTTGACTAATTGGTAGGTCTTCGATTTAATACAAATTAAATGCAGCAGAAATAATTTATTTTATCTTTTAAGGTACATACGCTTAAACCGTCGCCGTCTTAGAGGTGAGCAAGGCGTTGCAGACTGTCTACAATCTCTAGACACGCTCTATTCGGTACTCTTTGACTTGATCCATCTACTAGCGCCATTCATGCCATTTCTATCTGAATACATTTACTTACGTCTGCTACCGTTTCAAGCGAAGGCAGCGAAGATTCCAGAAGCAACTTCGGTGCATCATCAAATGTTGCCACAAGCAAATTTGAAGCTCGTTCGTCTTGATATTGAGAAATCGATGTCTTTGATGCAAACCATCATCGAATTGGGACGAGTTATGCGTGATCGTCGCACGATGCCACTTAAATGTCCCCTCTCAGAAATAATTGTAATTCATAGAGATCCGGAGATTTTAGCATCTGTGGAGCGTTTGTCCGACTTTATTCTTAATGAGCTAAATGTACGCAAGCTGACACTCAGTTCCGATAAAAGTAAATACGGTGTAACATTACGTGCGGAGCCGGATCATAAGGTAAGCTATGTTGGGAAGTATGTTATATTTAAAGTCGAGGCATTCGGAACTCTTAAAGTTCTGTATTTATAAGAGTTTTTATCGACTTGAATGCCTACAATGTTGATAGTTAACAGTAATATGCTTTATAGCCCTGTCTCCTAAAATAAACTATATAATTTTCCATTTCTACTTTCATTTTATTTCAGTTATTGGGTCAACGCCTCAAAGCCGACTTCAAAACTATAATGAATGCAATAAAATCACTCGACGACGAAGAAATACAAAATCAATTCTCCAAAGGCTACTTTTCTATACGAGGTCATCGCATTGAGCTCTCAGAAGTGCGTATAATTTATTGTGTGTCAGAAAATTTGAAGACGAACTTGGAAGCAAATAGCGAGAATGATATACTCGTCTTACTGGATATGACACCAAACGCCGAGTTGTTGGAAGAGGGTTTAGCACGTGAGATCATCAATCGTATACAAAAGTTAAAGAAGAAAGCTAAATTGATACCAACCGATAAGGTGGTAGTTTTCTATCGACTTATCGATACGGATTCTCAAAAATCAGACCATACAGCGTCTAACGAAATAACAACCGTTATAGGCAAATACATGAATATGATTTCAACAACGGTTAAATCGGCGCTTTTACTATATAACGACGAAGATAAATGCAAGCGAAACGTTATCATAACGGAATTAGTAACTGTTAAAGGTGTAAACTTAGAACTGACTATTTGCTCAGCAGAAAAGCATAAGACAGTAGAAAGCGTGAATATTATGCTCGCCGATAATCTCACACCACGTTTTGGAGGAAATAGACGCACAAGTTTGCATTTGAGGAATGGCGTAACTGGAGAATTTATTACACTAACACAATTGCATGCCGAGATCGATGTGAACTTTGGCCTTTATGGCATGAGTTATAACGTTTACGGGTTCGATAAAGTACAACAACAATTACACACATTAACCGCTAATGATTTAAATGAAAAACTATGTGGCAAGCAACTGGTGGTGGCGCTGAGGGAGAGTGATGTGAGCAAAGCGACTTTTCTGTGAAATTTTCAAAACATTACTTATAATTTGTTAAAAATTTAGCAGTTAGTATCATTCAATAAATTTAATTTATGAACAAAAACTTTAGAAAAACTTGTTGTAATTATTTTTATACAATATAATGCAGAACGCAAAAATAGACTTCATAATATGATACAATCAGCGTCTAAGTGATTTTAATCACTTCAAAATCGCTTTTCGCTGTCCGCTTAGCAATCCTTTCTTTGGGATTCTAAAAATTTCGTGGAGTAGTCCTGAAGGATATTGTAGTATAGAGGCCCGAATTTAGAGTTTTTTGATAATTTACTATTTAAAATAATTTTCTAGTTATATCTGATTGCACTAAAACGAAAGAATCAACAGCCTGCTGTGCGCACTGTGAAGAAGAGCAGCCTCTAAAGGGTGCAAAGTATACAAGCAAACAGTCAAAAAAATTTTTAAATTACAAGGAAGAAACTACCAGTCCGGAACTCGGTCTACTCTATCCAGTCAAATTATTCCTGGTACTACCTTTCCCAAAGTGTTGCGGAACGGCTCTGAGGTCTAGTCATGTAACCCTTCAAACAAAATGTCCTCGTCAGTCGTTTATGAGGAATCAATATTGAAAAAGTGAAAGTGCTTATTCAGCAAATGGTACCACAGATGGCTGCTCAATTTTCACAAATGATTACTCAACTCCCGACATAAATTAATCAATGCAAGTATTCCAACGGCAGGGCTGAAGTCAATGGCTATGTCAAAGCTAACAACATCGATGTTCTACTTATAGCAGAAACTCATTTCAATGATCGGTCATATTTTAAAATCGCAGAGTACGATCTTATAAAGTCAAATCACCCTAGTGGCGATGTAAGAGGTGGAGCTGCAGTTCTTATAAAATCTGGTATTTCTTTCATGGAACTTGAACCTTAACATTATCCTTGGGTTTAGGTAGCAAAGGTAATGTTGCCCAGGCCTCTTGGAAAATTAAAGATAGCTGCCTTATACTTTCCTCCACGACCCAATCTATCGCAGGACATGTATGAGCAAATTACGAACCAATTACAAATACCAAAGGTAGAGCACTTTTGAATTGCATATGGGACAAAGGTTTGATGTGTCATTCAACTAGTATATACGCCGGTACTCGCAATGAATAAACCCAGCTTGGCAAATTGGCAAACATTTTAAATTATCGCAAATGGCGAGAAGAAAATGCGGACTCCAACAGAGCACCAGAAGCTAGAACCACCAGAGCGTCCACAAGCGGGACAGACATCTCTGGTCCAATGAGGTAATGACGAGGCTCAGAGAGAAGAGACGTCTTCAGCATGCATGGCAAATCAGTAGAAATCCTAATGACAAAACACTTCTCAATCGTGCCTCAAAGGAGCTCTAGCATGTTCTTTGGAAATCGCGCAACATGTCCCTAGAAGCGTTTCTGGTTACTGCCAAATCCAGATCCAACAATCTTTGGAATGCGTATAGACAAAACAATAAGCCGATATCTAGATACCCACCAATTTTAAATAGCAGAGGCCATTGGTACAGCACCATTGCAGAGAAAGCTGAGGTTTTTGCCACACACCTCCAAAACACTTCTGCTCCCAACGAGTTGAATGATTGAATCCAGCAGTCAGCAATTTTTTGGATGTCGCTTGTCAAATGGAATTTTCGATTTCTGAAATAAATGCTGTAGAAAAGCAGGAGCAGTTCAAGGCATTGGTGATCAAAAAGTCACCAGGTTCTGACAGAATTAATGCATTTGTACTTAATCAGCAGTTTGGCAAAGTCTGGCACCCAGACCAAATTAAAAAGTCTAAAGTCTTACTTGCACAATCGGACGTTCTACGTTAGATGCTGTGATACTGAGTCGTATTTGAGACCTCTTCGTACTGGCATGCCCCAATACAGTGTACTCGCCCCTGTGCTCTACATTATTTATAGAGCAGACTTTTCGCTGATCAACTCTGGCTCCACAATGATGGCAACCTATGCTGATGATACTGCACTGCTGGCATTAAATGGCAACCCTGGTCCTCCTCCAGAAAACTGCAAATTCAATTGAATGCTCTAGAACCGTGGCTTATCAACTCCGAAAAGTCCGTACAATTAGTATATACCCTGAAACACAAAAATTGCCCTCAAGTGGCTTTATATGGTAAGTTGTTATCAACAAAAATATGCGCAAATTATTTGGGGCTTACAATTGAGACGCACTTGGAAAAATGACGTAAAAATAAAAAGAACTCAGCTAAGATTAAAGTTAGCGCAGTCATACTGGCTCCTTAGGCCAACATCCCGACTCAGTCCGTAGTACAAGTTGCTAATTTATAAGGTAATATTTAGGTCGATCTGGATGTATGGCAATCAAATCTGGAGGAGTGTAGCGAAATTTAAAAGTAATTCAAGCTTTTCAAAATAAGGTTCTGCACGCCATAGTGGCTACTCCTCTTTTTGTGAAAAACGATATCCTCCACTGGGATCTAAAGTTATTTACTGTAAAGGAAACAATCGAAGGATTTAGTGGACGTTATCTCGCCTCGCGCATCGATTTCCACCCTTATGGTCATTTCAAAATCAAAACAATGACGGATTCTTGATTAGAAAAAAAGTTATTATCGTATGAATCCACAAATGGAAGAAACTGTTTTCATAAAATACCGGCTTGTCAAAAATTAAGATCGAGCAGTTCTCTGTTTTTAATTCCTCCCAATTTTTAAAAATATTAAATATTAAGTTTATTTTATTTTAGAGAGATATTTAAAAAATAGTCATTTGGTTTGAATTCAAGTAAATCGACTTATAAGATCTTAGAAAAAAGTATTTTGAGAAACACGATTTTGAAGATTTAAGTTAAGACTAAATCGTCCGAGTTGCCAGAGCACTGAGAGGGCTATAAATAAACAATTTCGAATTATAATTTTGATTCCTTTTATGGAGATATTGCATATCTAAACTAATAGATTAGCTAAGATGAGATAATAGATCTCTCTTGTACTGTTTTTTCAGTCCTTTGTCAGCCCAAACGAATGAAAAACTTCTGTAGTTGGATATTAGCTATCGGCAAAGTGCTCCGAATCTAACACAAATCTGCTAAGGTGTTTTATTATTATATTCGCTTTTTCACTTGGATGTCTAAATCAATGAGATCCCAAGTGTTTTTGGCTTGACCTGGCAAAAGTGGGACATTCGAGGAGGAAGTGTTGAGATGTTTCTATGTCATATTCTTCCAACAGCTGATGCAGCTGGCATAGGTTAAGATGCTCACTATTGAAATATGTGAAAAATGGCAATGTCTTCGCAAAGAATATGATAAGATTACGGACTTCGGAGCAAATGGTCGCCTGTTTCTTCGGCAAAACTGGTCATGTGGCGACTGTTCCGCTTGAGCAACGTAGGAGGGTCAATTCTGAGTGGTACACCACCATTTGTTTGCCTGAAGTCTTCGGAGAAATTCGAAAAACGAACAAGAGAAGACGAATCATTGTGCACCATGACAATGCGAGCTCTCACACATCGGCTCAAACCAGCGCCTTTTTGACCGGCCAAAACGTCGAATTGATGGGTCATCCGCCGTACAGCCCTGACTTGGCACCCAATGACTTCTTTTTATTCCCGATGCGAATGCTGCTGAAGCATTCAAAAACCATGTTTTGGAGGTGTCTCAATCGTAGTGGAAAAAGTGCTTCGAAAATTGGTTTGAGCGCATGCAAAAGTGTATAAATCTTGATGGAGAATATTTTGAAAAACAATAAAACCATTTTCGTTGATAAATATTCCTATTTTCATTATTAGGCCAGAAATATATATAGCAGCCCTCGAAGTGTTAGGTTTGTTCATCTAACGAATATTTATTTTTTTGCTAATTCATTCTAAATTGCGATGCAGAGTTGTCAATTTTTTAGACGGGTTGCTACCAAACTAGCAATTAACGTAAACATTCGAAGCCTTGATAATGAACAGCATTTAAAAATAGTGGAGAATTTTTTCTGAAACCATTTTAAGTATAAACAATTTGTAAGAGGCTCTCCAAACTTCTTTAATGACTAGAAGTGAAGCTAATGAAACAACTGATAAACAAGCTACGACTAATCAGTTAGATGAGTTTACTCAGGGTAAGCTAGAAAAAATTTAGCAAAATTCCATTCCAATAAGTCACGTTATTTCTACTGTTCGCACTATTAAAATGGTAGAAAGAACATATTTCAATCGCACACATCGCATCAATCAATTGATTAATTGAAAGAAAACTCGGTGAGCAAATAATTTCACGTTTGGGCCGGTCGATTGGACGCCAAGGCCGTGAGATATCACATCGTTAGAGTTTTACATGAGGGGACATATAAGGTCTAAAGCCTTTGCGGATAATCCTACTTCGATTCAGGCCTTGAATCAAAACGTTACGCGTGTCATTCGCCAGTTACCATCGAAATGCTCGAACGAGTCATCGAAACTTAGACTCAACGGTTGGATCATCTGAGACGTAACCGCGGCTAACATTTGAAAGAGGTAATCCTCAAAAAATAAATGCCAAAGAATGTTCTTTCGAATAATAACAAAAATTCCTCATTAAATGTGAAGTTTCTGTGTTTTTTCCTTAAAAAGTAGGGAACCTCGAAGTTTATCATCCTTTAGTATCTATTTTTTATTTATTATTAAAATAGGAGTTTATTGGTATTGGAACCCCAAAACGCATGGTAAAAGTTTAAAATGATGGATAGAAGATATTAAAAGTTCCTACTGACTCTAGATAGAAGGCACTGTAGGTTCATGTTCGCAAAACTCACGGTATGTTGGTGATACAGCCTGCAGATTGTGGCTGACAGATGGAAAAGACAACAGAAAATGACAAGAGCAAGGCAGCGCTTTAAGCATTTGGGGCTCCACGGTATGACACCATGAGAGAGGTGTCTTTAGTCCACAGAGTCCGTTAAAACGAGCGTCAAACGCAGACATCTTTAAGGAAGACTACGACTAATGGACTTCGTTACTGTTCAATTTCATTCAACTCATATGTATACATAACCTATGGACCTCAACAACAATAACAAGGAAATAAAACCCTACATTATACGTTCGTAGAAAATTATTTCTAAATTATCCAGATTTCTTACATCCTAAACAAGTACTAATGTAATTTCTAATGATTGTGTGTGTGTGTGTGTGTGTACAAATATCTGTCACACTAATTCCAGGAACAAAGTAGCAGCTCACAATGGCTCATGTCAAATACCGGCACTAAATCAGTTGCTTTACAGCTTTGCACTACATCCTCGCAACCACTTTGCACAACTTTAATGCCAGTGCACACACCCCCGCAAACCCGCTCTTCAAAAATTTCGTCTGAGTCAACGCAATCTTTAAGTGCTGAAACATGTTCAAGTGTGTTGTAATTCGAGTGCTCGAACAAAGTGTTTGTATGTAGGTGCAAATGCATATGTACATATACAGTGAAAGCTCGCTAATCCGAACGGTGTGTAATCCGAATTATCCAGTAATCCGAATTGAATAAAGTACGCGTTGCATACTCTATAGTCCGCATTGATTGCCGCTCTCTAATCCGAATTTTAATTTTTCTATCCTTTTGTAGCGTAGGTGCACATATTTGTTTTGACATACATAAGTGCAAACAACGTAGAAAGCCTGTTTCAACGTGTTCTCGAAGTGTGAATGGAATTTTACAACTAACGGGACATCATTTGATATGCATACACATGTATGTATGTACAAATGAATGCATATTCAATGATTTATTTTGTTATTATTTTAGTTCTGGAATAGCATTACACGCGACGACATCAATTTAAATTCCAATATGGCAAAAAGACGTGCACATAAAACATTATCACTAGCTGATAAAATTAAAATAATACAAGAGATAAACCGCGGACAATCTGGAAAACTTTTAGCAGATAAATATGGTGTAGGAACTTCTACAATTTGTGACATAAAAAAAAATTCCGAAAATATTAGGAGGTATAGAATCCGTATTATGTACTAAAGTATTTTACAAAAATGAGTTAATTGTATACATACCTATTTTATAAGATTTGCTGAGAATTCTGATGAAAAACTTTTGAAGCAGCGCAAGACACTCAAAACGGGTGAGTACGAAGAGTTTGAGCAAAAATTATATGCTTGGTTTGAAGAGAAGCGGTCACGACATCAAACCATTTCAGCGGGAGTTTTACGACAAAAGGCAAAATCACTTTATCAGAAAATGTATAACAATGAATCGTTTAAAGCTAGCGATGGATGGTTTCAAAAGTTTAAGAAACGATTTTCTGTGCGAAACTTAAAAATATGCGGAGAGTCTTTATCTGCTAGACCAGATCTTGTTCCTGCTTTTCAAAATGAGCTCTACAATGTAATTGAAGCTGAAAATTTGTTGGACGACCAAATTTATAATGCTGATGAGTCTGGACTTTTTTGGAAAATGTTTCCAGACAAAACTTTAGTGCATTTTAAAGAAAAATCAGCTCCAGGCACCAAAATGAGCAAAGAGAGAATCACCTTCTTATGTTGTGCTAACAAGACTGGAAGTCACAAGCTACAGATTGCAGTGGTTGGTAAATCAAAAAACCCTCGGTCATTTAAAAAACAAAGGGTGATTGAATATTACTCATCAAAAAATGCATGGATGACAACATAAATTTTTACTGAATGGTTTTTCAAATCGTTTATACCACAGGTAAAAAAACTATCAGACTGAAAATAATTTGCCGAAAAAAGATCTATTGATATTGGATAATGCAACATGTCATGGGAGCCGTTGGCATCTGAATGTGGAAAATATAGAATTATGTTTCTCCCTCCAAATTGTACAAGCATTATCCAACCTATGGATCAAAATGTGATACGCCTGACTAAACTTTATTACAAAAAATACCGCTTGTGTGAATTGGTCAATTCTGAATCAGACAGTACTGACATTTTTTTGAAACAATTCAGTATGTACGACGCTTGTGAATTGCTTAAGCGATCTTGGAACAGGGTATCGGATTCCACTCTAAAGTCCTGTTGGAAAAACATTCATACCCAGAGATGGGCTTCAGAAGATAACATTCCATTGTCAGTCTTACAACAAGAACTACCGGAGAGTGACTTTTCGGCTCGTTTTGAAGAAAGTGAAGAATTTCGTGCAATCACAAATTTATTTCGCCGCAATACTGACGTGGAACTTTCTGAAGATGAAGTTCTTGCCTGGATTAATGACTCTGGCAGTAGTGTGGTTGCATGTAGTAGCTCAGAATTGGTTACAGAAGACGAAGAAGCAGAATCTAATATGATTAAGCGCGTTAAAAATCGTGAAGCTGTACAAGCTTTAAATATAAGTATAGATTGGGCAAAGCAACGAGGCATAGACACTGATCAAATATTAGTACTCAAGGAAATGCGTAATAAAGCTTTAGAAGCATGTGTATTGAATCAGAAACAAACTTGCATCACAAATTTCGTTAAAAAAACATCATAATAAATAAGGTGTAAGCAATATTCTTTCTTAAAAATATAATAATAAATAAAATACTTTCCCGAGTTTTATTTTCGAATGGCGTCATCTTATGTGAAATAAAATACATAAATATAGCCTATCCACTAATCCGAATATTTCGCTAATCCGAACTGGGGTGTGCAATCATTAATTCGGATTATGTTTGCTTTCACTGTACATATTTACTTATATAAATGCAACATTGCTATGTGTGACAACTCAGCTGGCGCAGCATCTTCAATTTATCTTCACTGTGGCGTATGCCGTGCACCGTTATTCCTTAATGCTTGCCTTATTTCCCGCTGGAATGCAACACGATGCGAGACATTTTAATTGTTTTTGTTGTAGTTGCTGTAAAATTGTTGTTGTGTTTGTTGCATCTGTTTTTGTTGGGGTTAGCTGTTGTTGTTGCAAAAAAATATTTGTTGTTCTTGTAAAAAGTAAATACTGTTGTTGCTGTTCTTGTAGTAAAAAATAAAAGTGTTGTTTTTGTTGTACAAAAATGTTGTTGTAAAAGGAATCTTTTGCTGTTTTTGTAAAATTTAATGTCGTAGAAAGAACAATGTTGTTGTTGTAAAAAAATTATCATTGTTGTTGTTGTTGTTGTTGTAAAAAATTCTTGTTGTTGTTGCAAAAAGTCGGTTTTAGTTCTTCTCGTAGAAAGAAATAAGTAGTGTTGTTGTTGTAAAAAGAAAATGATGTTGTTGTTGCATGTGCTGCATTTCTTACATATTACATATGTATATGTTTACATACATATGTATTTGCATGCATATCTTTATGTACATATACAATATATGCTTTTGTGTTTGCTCGCCTACTTAAGTAAGTAAATGGAAATTTCCGTTGTATTTGTCAGCGGTCGCCCATGTCTGTCACAGCTCAACCACCTGCGCGCCACCCACCATTTAACCGCCGACAAGCCGTCCTCGCTTTTACTAATTCGAAATGTTATATTTTTCATTCCTTTTTTTTTGTTTTTTTTTTCGCTTTGTTAGCGCGCTTCGGGTCATGAGTGTGTGTCGCAATTTCCCCGAGTATCTTTTAACACTTAGTTCCGGCAGTTTTCTTCACCTCACACACGCGCACACACATGCATACAGCATCTGAATAACATATATGGGTAACATATGCGCTTATGTATTAGTATACTATATATGCATACATATAAACTCGCTTGCAGCCGCTGGCACACATTGCAACCGCACAAATAAGCCAATCCCGCACAGAGTTTTGTGGTTAAGTGCTTTTGGTTGCTTGTTGCAAGCTCTTCTCCAATGAAATTCCGCTTTTTCTAATACATACATACATATAACGGTACGGGTGCGCGGTGCAATGAAAACCACTGACAGTGCTAATCATTGTAGAAATCTGCTGTAGTTAATTACACGCTCCGATTGCAACTGCAACGATATTTAAATGTGTATTAATTCATCTTAGTGGCTCGTTGAACCGTTAAGCAGCTTAATTGGTGTTTAGTGCTTAGTGGACCTTCAACGGTTGCTTTAATTTAATTTCTAAATGCTGAAAATTCAATTAACACTATATTGGCGACTGGAATTGGAGCTTTTTTCTAATTAATATTAATATATACCGTTATCAAATAGTACAGTTAATCATTTAGACTAAGAACTTATAAGTCAGCTAGTAGCCAACAAGGTAATATAGCGCACTCCTTTAAGAGATTTCTACCCTTTATGTTTACCCCTTTCATGACCTTACGTACAAGATTCCCCCAAATTATAGTTGTAATAAGCATTAGCAGCCTAAAAAGTTCCAAAATTTCTGACATATATAGATCTAAGTATGATAGAGACAAAATTTCTTGACGCCACAAGCTATTGTATACTACTATGAGCACAAAACAGTAAGACTTTCTTAACTTATACTTCCAAATCTAAGTCGTCAATGCAGTATCGTGGTGCAAAATCCAAGAGCTTTCGGCCTCTTTTTACGAATAGCTTCGCACAAATAATGCATAACATTCAACTAGTATGCCTTGTTGACAGTTTGGCCGGTCGGAAGGCATTCGGAGTGCACCACACCGCGATGATGGAAGAAAACTGTCAACATAACCTTGATTTTTGACGTGGTTTTTCGACTTCGACTCACCTTTGCCGCGATATTCGACCGATAGATCATCTGTTTTCGGGTCGTAAACATAGATCCAAGACTAATCGCCAGTAATAATACGTTTCATAATATCCCGTTAGTCGGGAAGCATATTTTCACAGACGTTATTACGACACTGTTTTTCAAAAAAATTTAGTGATTTTGAAACCAATGATTGTTCTTAGGCCCAAAAAATCTTTCAAAATGGTTTTCACTGATCCTTCCGATATTCCAACGAAGTCAGTAAGATCTCTGAATGTTAATCGTCTATTCTCAAGTACCAATTTCTTTATTTTATTCTGTTACGATGTGACATATAATTTCCTATATTTTTACTGATAAATAAGTGTAGTTAAATCCAACAGTAACAAGTATCTTACATTATTAGATATGCGAATGCTGTTCTGGAGCACATTATAAACTTTCACAGCCTTCATTCTCAGTGACCTAAGTTTATTACGTAATCAACTTTAGGCCTAAATATAGTTAAGCGAGCTCGTATTGGCTCCTACGTCAGTGTTGACAAACATAACTTCGAGGTCGTAGATAATTTCGTCTATCTTGGAACCAGCATTAATATCAACAACAATGTCAGCATCGAAATCCAACGCAGAATAACTCTTGCCAACACGTGCTACTTTGGTCTGAATAGTCAATTGAGAAATAAAGTCCTCTCTTGACGAACAAAGACCAAATTCTATAAATCACTCATCTTCTCCGTCCTGCTATATGGTGCAGAGGCATGGACGATAACCACAACTGATGAGTCGACGTTACGAGTTTTCGATAGAAAGGTTCTGCGAATGAGCTGTATGAGATATACGACGACATTGACATAGTTCAGCGAAATAAGAGACAGCGGTTACGCTGGCTAGATCGTGTCGTCCTAATGGATGAAAACACTCCAGCGCTGAGAGTATTCGACGTATTACCTGGCTACACTCGGAATCTCCAATTGGCGTCAAACAGCGAAAAGGAAAAACGACTGGCGAGTTGTTGTAAACTCGGCTATAACCGCATAAGCGATGTCTATGCCAATAAAGGGGAAGAGAAGAGGGGCCGTAGTCTCTATTGATAAGTATGCAAGGAGATCAAGATCTCAATGTTTTCCTTCAATTTGTATGGTGGAAAAGTGTAAAATAGTTCTTCAATTTGAGAAATTTAACTGATTTAGGTCTCATAAAGTATATTCCTCAAATGTATATACCATTATTAACAGTTGATTATATACATATGTATATATATCAAGTTTGCACTACTTTTTGGCGTACTAATATAATATGATACACATATGTATGTATGTGAAATTTACACTATTTTTGACTTACTAATGTAATAATGATTCCTGTATTAGGGGGTATTCTGGTCTAAAAATTAAAAAAAAATCGAATTTTTTCTTTTTATATTTTCAAAATTTAACTATTCAAAAATATGTGTTCAAGAGGATTTTTCAAAATTCTAATTATTTTCGGAGATATAGTCATTTTTCTGACCCGGCATCCAAACTGGTTCGGCCGGAACTAATCGAACAAAAGACTTTACGCGAAACTTTAAACGCGTTTTTCTCAAAACTGACTTTTTCGGAACGATACCCACGATTTCTCAGGTTCTACTAGACCGATTTACTTGAAATTTTTATAGAGTCTTCTTTATAGGCTTGTCTATGGTTGGAACTAGCCCCATCCCCAAATTTTTATTTTTATTATTTTAAAAAATTCGAAATAGTCAGAAAAAGTGATCCAAAAAAACTTTTTTTTCAGGCAGTCGCCATTTTGTGAAAAATTTTTTTTTCCACTTTTCCGTAGTTCCGGCCATTGCGACATTATTCTAGATTAATAATCTTTTTTTTTTTGGTTTCAGATAACTAGGAGGGTTGAAATCATGGGTATGGTCACGTGGAAATTTTTAAAGACCCCCCACTTCGTCAGCTCATAATTTTTGAAATTTTTTACTTTTTTTAGTTTTTAATTTTTTTCTGTACTCTTCTAAAATTAACAAATAACTAATAAAAAAATGGATACGAAAAATTAATTAATAGATGAAATTTTTTACCCCTTAAGGATTCAGACTCTTAAGGTAACTAGCAATCAATTATTTTAGATACAGAACTTAGTAGCAAGTTCCTGAAAAAGTCGATAAATAGAAAGTTGTATCGAGAATTCAGAGAATTTAATCATATATTTTATAAATAATAAGAGCTTATATCCTTCCTCATAAGTCTTTAATATGCAAAAAAATTGTTATTTTTTCGAGTTTTTGAGATCACCCTGCACATCCTCTTATTCCTATATAAAGACTATATCTCAGCGCATTCTTAACACCTGCTTCTCGTTCAATTTCCTTCTTTCTCGCAAACATCTTATTGCCTCACCGTTATATCTTATCCACCCCAGCCACGGCTGTCTCTAATGATGATTACGTATACGCAGTGTCGTACATATAACGAAACACCACGCTGTTATCATTGATAGACCATTTTCTGACTAAACACAACTCTGCATCGCCTGCCGCGTTATTTTTCAGCAAATTACATGTTATTATTGTCGCAGCATTTCGATTTGACTTGGCGATAATACCCTCGCAACGCTAAGCAGAATGCCGGCAGCAGCACGGCATGTCACTCAGCACCCACTTAGCGTAAGTTAGTTGTGCAAAACAAGAAAATTCTCTGCAGATGGCCGCGTGTTGATTACATTTTATATTTTGATTTGAAAACAAAAATATTTCTACATACTGTACATGTATGTATGTGCATCTGTGTACTACAAATGATTTGGGTAAGTGGCCCAATTCGCCTGCGAGCTTAACAATAATGAGGGTAAATAGATGTTTTCATTTTAAATTTTATTGCGAAAAGACTTTAAATTCATTTCTAAGAAAGTATTTATGATTGTATATATTTGCATGTTGAGAACCCTAAGCCTACGACTTTTAACAGTTTAATGTGTTGGAATTTTTTTGTTCTACCTAATTTAACTAGAGTTCATTGCGCTTTCTAGAAGGACCAGCAAACTTTTTACAACATTTAAACACTCTCAAAGAATGCCCTATTTATGGAAAATATCCACGCAGAAGACCCTGATGAACGTTAAACTTAAGACGCTAATAGCTAACTCCTTGTAAATGGTTTTTCGCTATTTAGCCTACTGATGGGAGCAAGTTTCATGGAGAGGTGCTCTCAATTATTTTCACTTTATCCCTCAAGGGCTCCTTTATGTGCTTCGCTGAATATGGGCCTATCTTCGCAGCAGATTTCTTGACTAGCGAACGTGAAGCACTTTTATAGCTTCTCAGCTAGTCTCATTTTTTGCATGAATGCAGTTTTAACCTCTCCACAAATCTCTTTACTTCATAAATATAGTTTAGACTCAGATCTGCTATTAAACAAATCATTTTATCATTCCATGGATTGAAATTCCCGGCATACGATAGTATTTCGATATCATTTTGTAGTACGTTAGGTCCGTTATTTCAAAAAGGGGCAGGAGTTTCTTTGATCACCTCTTCATTCGACGTAATTTTTTCCCAGCGATTCCATTCCATTATCACATATTGAACATATCCAAACACTGATCCGACTCATCAACTCGTCGGTGTTTTTGGTCAAAACTGAGCTCGCGCGGCAACCACTTTGCACTGAACTTTCTCGTAGTCAAATATTCGTCAATGATATAATGAACATATTCAATTGATATCTTCAGAGTGTCTGCTATCTCAAACAACTTCAGTTTTCGATTATACAAAATTATTTTGCGGACTTTCTTGATGTTTTCGTCGGTAACAACCTCTTTTGGGCGTTCACTGCGTTCACCGTTTTCGGTGCTCACTTCACCAGACCTAAAGTTAGCAAACCAATCCTTGTTGATTAGTTTTCTTGGGGCAGAGTACGGAAACTCGTCATCAAGCCATATTTATCAACAAATGAATTTCTTTTTTATCCATTTTTTGCAGTCACAAAAGTTAGGGCCAACTCAAGATGATATGAATTTAATTCTGGTAGCGCCAGCTATGAAATTGCAATCCGATTAATTTCTTATTAGTTTTACTTAAAGCTTCAAGTCCTCCTTACCTATTTGATTTAAAACATGCGGTAAAGTCGGGTCCAAATGGCTCAAGCAGCTTACGACTTCCGGTCTTAGACCAAGTATTCTCTAGGTAGCCAAAAAACATACGTTTGAAGATGAGCTAAAGTGAGAAGGCGAAACATCCCTGCCCAGGGTTGTGCGCTGGGTTTGGAACCCAGTCAACAAACTAATTGGATCTTACCACTGTGGCTTCAGGCCTGGAAAATCAACAACTGACTAGATATTCACCATGCGCCAAATGTTGGAAAAGACCCAACCCTTCGTCGATTTTATAGCTGCTTTTGACAGGAAGAAAACAGCTGATTTTATGCCGCCATGTTTGAATTTGGTGCCCCCACAAAACTTATACGGCAATATCGGTTGAGCTATATCAAAGAATAATATCGCGAAGAACAAAGTGACTCCGTTTCGTTCGCCTTCTTCAATCTACTACTGGAGAAAATCATTCGAGCTGCAAATCTGAATAGAGAAGGTACAATCTTCTACAAGAGTTTACAACAGCTGACGAACGCCGATGACATCGATATCATTGGCCATAACAGCCGCGTCGTTAGTTCTGCTTTTTCCAGTTTGGACAAAGAAGCGAAGCAAATGGGTCTGGTAGCGAAAGACGGCAAGACGAAATATCTCCTGTCAACAAACAAACAGTCGTCTCACTCGCGACTAGGCTCCCATGCCAATGTTGACAATCATAACTTCGAAGTTGGAGATAATTTCGTCTAACTTGAAACCAGTATTAATGTCAGCTAAAATCCAACGCAGATTAAATCTTGCCAACGGTTGCTACTTCGGGCTGAGTAAACAATTCAGAAGAAAAGTTCTCTCTCGACGAACAAGGAAGAAATTCTACAAGTCACTCATCATCCGCGTCCTACTATATGGTGCAGAGACATGACAGCATCTGATGTGCCGTTGTTACGAGTTTTCGAGAGAAAGGTTTTGCGGCAGATTTATGACTCTATGCGCATTGACAACGGCGAATACCGCGGTAGATGGAGGTATTCAACATCACGAAAGCCATACTTCTTAAAATTTATAAAGAGCACGAGCTTACAGTAGTCGTTAGCCTGATCACCGCTCTCTTTCCAAAAGAGGCTTGCATTGTCGCTCATTTATTTTGACACTTTTATCGTTCATATACCAGGAACTTCTGATTTCTAATTCCCCCTTCTTGTTTCGAGGAATGCATACACATGTATACACTCCATTCAAGGCGTTTGTTTTCATTGCAATTAGAATTAGTTGTTTGAGGAGTTCCGTACTTATCAAGCGTTTATCAACAACTTTCAGCTACTCAAGAAAGTACAACGAGTCTAAAGCCTTCTTAGAAATATTACGGAAGTTTATGAGGAACTCCTTCAGTAAAACTGTTAACTGTAAACTACTTCTGTCATAATGCAAATTTCCATCGATTTCGGAACGATGTTGCTCCGGTATGCAACGATTTCAAGTTGGTTCCCACAGAGTCAAGTTTACTGCTGGGTTCTATCCATACCAAACAGCGGCTTGATATGCTGCACATAAAACTCGTTTGGAATGTGTAGGTGCCATTTAATTCACGTGACAAATTGTTAAAATAAATCAATCAGATGAACGCAAATATTTCACGTATGCAATAATGAGCATTTCAATTACATAAATGACTTTGAGTAATTATTTACGCACATTGATACTTAAACAAATATTTTTTTGCAGTTTAAGAAGTCTTAAAACTGAAAACATCTTAAATACAAAAAATGATTGAGACTCGAACATCCCCTAATTATTTACGCACATTGTTTTTGCAAACATAATTAAATGGTGTGACAGAGTTTTGAAGGCATTTTGGCGGCTGCCGCAATCGGTAATCACCGCCTCATAAGTCGAGATACAATTAAAGAGTTGAATTCAAATGTTCTCAGCTTCAAAGTTGGCATAAAAATTTAGTTCAATTTTAGTAGAACCCTCCACATAAGTCCGACAAATTCGATGTATAGGCCACAAATGAGAAGAGCTCGGTGAAAGAAGCATTTATTATGAGGGGTGAACGATTTCGAGGTTCCCTTCTCAAAAAAAAAAAAAAAAACACAAAAACTTCAAATTTAATGTGGAATGTTTACTATCATTCGAAATGACATTCTTTGGTATTTATTTTTCAAAGATTATCTCTTTCATATATTGCTCGCGGCAACGTCGAGATGGCCCATGCGTTGAGTCCAACTTGCGATGATACGAAATATCTCCTGTCATCAAACAAACAGTCGTCGCACTCGCGACTTGGCACATATCACGTCACTGTTGACAGTCATAACTTTGAAGTCGTAGATAATTTCGTCTATCTTGGAACCAGCGTAAACACCACCAACAATGTCAGCCTAGAAATCCAACGCAGGATAACTCTTGCCAACAGGTGCTACTTCGGACTGAGTAGGCAATTGAAAAGTAAAGTCCTCTCTCGACGAACAAAAGCTATAACTCTATAAGTCGCTCATAATTCCCGTCCTGCTGTATGGTGCAGAGGCTTGGGCGATGACAACAACCGATGAGTCGACGTTACGAGTTTTCGAGAGAAAAATTCTGCGAAAGATTTATGGTCCTTTGCGCATTGGCCACGGCGAATATCGCATTCGATGGAACGATGAGCTGTACGAGATATACGACGACATTGACATAGTTCAGCGAATTAAAAGACAGCGGCTACGCTGGCTAGGTCATGTTGTCCGGATGGATGAAAACACTCCAGCTCTGAAAGTATTCGACGCAATACCCGCCGGGGTAAGCAGAGGAGGAGAAGAAACGACTGGCGCGCTGTTGTTAACTCGGCTATAATCACGTAAGCGGTGTCTACGCCAATTAAGAAGAAGAAGAAGAAGAAGAAAGTAATCAGTAAGCAAAAGTGAAAGAAATTAGTAGCAGAAGTAACCCTGGGAGTGAGAGAGTGGTTAACAGGTGTGGTTTGTTGCGGCTACAGAACCCACAGAAGGCGCCTTATGGTCCTCTCACGAGGACTGCAGCGGTATGAAAGTGGAGGGGTGGAACTGATGAGGGTAAGTGCCCTGTTTCCTGGTTAAACTCCTTGGGACCTTGGAGGATCGTATTATGTGAATTGAAGTAATGGCTGTCACAGAATGTCTCTTGATGTCCACCATAATGAGGCCGACATGCTTCCGCTTAAGGACAATGGTGGTGCAATCCTCTTCAAGCAGTTTCTCCCGGTTATTTTTCGGACGCGGTCGAGTTCAGACGTGTACTTAACGTCATTTACAGCGGAGCTATTAACTCCTTCATCGACGGACGCCCTCCCAATAAAGGGCGTACTTGGAATCGAAATACCACTCAACGCAGACCGTGACCTTGAATTGGCGCGTGAAACTAGAGTGATCCTTGTGAAACTTCGTTCTGAATACTGCAACAGCTTAAACTCTCAGAAGAGCCGCGTTATAAAAAAATATATGTCCTGCAAGAGGCAAGAGGAATTATTCGAACCTCATCAGTTCTCGTGACAATCGAGTTTACGTGGAAAAGACCGGATTATAACCCGACACTATATACTCGATAACACTACTCAAAAGTTTTTTGCGACATGTGTTCTGCAACGGCAACAACATCCATCTCTCGCAACACAGCAGAAGCTCCTTCTTTTATTTTCATTAAAATATAAGTATAGTTTACACAAAAGAAATTTACCTTAAACTACATAGGGTACTTAATTTTTGAAACGCCGTTGCATACCACGTGCGGCCACTGCTGCTGCAGCGCCGCGCCGAAAACGCGAGTGTGTGCCAACGGACTTGCCTGCGACCAGAGCAACAGCGCCCGACACCTCATCTTTCTCGGGCAAATGAGCCACATGCAATGCGTCCCACAGCATGCGGCCATTCTCCTGCGAGTCGAGCATTTCGCCGATTTCCGCCTAAAATTACAAGTAGATTTACAGTGAACTGCATAAAGAATAACTACTTAGTAGGCGTGTGGGAGTACCTGCGTGCGCTTCAGCAGCGCCTTCAGAGAGCCACCTTGACGCATGAGTTTGTGCACGTTGCGCGTGTTGACGCCTGGCAAACGTAGGAGAAAATCATAGATATTTGGATTGTATTTCAGCTCCTCTCCGCTGGTGCCAGACTCATCGCAGCCCACAGCGGCGGCTTGCTTCGGATCCGGTTGTGGTTTGCCCAGTTTCAGCTCCTCAAAGAGTTGCGCCGTCGCATAAGGACTGGGCGACCAAATCAATCGCAATTTGGGGAAATGTATGGTAAGCAATTGCAGCTTCTGCACAATATCCGAATGTTTGGACGTAGTATTCTGTGAAAGCATATATTTGCCCTGCAGGTGGAAGGGTTTATTCTGATCGAATTCAATAAGCAGTATCGGTTTGGCGTAGTAACGCTGCATTTGTATGCACTGATTGTACAAGCGGCCAGAATTTAACGAGCCTATAAGATCGGAAATCGATTTGCGCTCGACGCAGATATCGGGTGTCAGTATGTAGTCGCCAATCTGAAATGGACCGATGCCATTAACGTCATGCACTCATATTTTGAAGTTAAATTTACCGTTATAGTGACAGGTAACACTTCCATGCCACGCCGGTGTATTAGACATGGCAGATCAGAGCGAAACTCACGCATATCCACAATAATTTGCGCCGCAGTAAACGGTACAAGACCCACTTGACCGCCAGCTTTGCGAGTAACAGCATTTCCCGCCTCACCGCCTTCGTCTTCGGCATATGTTTTATAGAGTATGAAAGCTTCGTCCGTTTTGCCATCCTGATACTCAGGTATGACCATAACCTTAAAGTCAACAAAAAAAATGCAGTTAGTAGTAGCAAGTCATTGCAAGACATATACATATTCGATATATCAGGTTCACTCTAGCTTCTCGAGACAAGTCGGAGTTGTTGTTGTTGTAGCGGCAGAATTCTGCAGAGTTGACAGTCCATGGCCGGATAAAAACAACAGTCGGCCCTACGTAACCAGACCGGACCCGTATTTTTATCCGTCAAGGATTGTCGACTCGGCAAACTGCAAAAACAGTGGATCACCAGATCCTCATAGATCAACAAAACATTTTGAGCTTACCACAAGGTTATTATTATTATTTAACTATTAGGCTTACTCGCTTCGTTTCTATAATCAATTCGAAGGCCTGCTTCTCACGACGCAAGCTCGTCAAATACGATTGCTCTTCCACGGTACGCGCATGTATGAGGAAAAATACGCGCATGCGTTCGTTGATAGCGCGCCGTTGACGCGCCTCATGTATCTCCAATTGTCTTATAGCAGCCACATTGCAGTGGTACATGATCACATACTGTGGCTGTATCTCCTCGAGAATGCGATCAAGCGCCATCGGACCTTCATGCTCCGTTTTAAAAGTCTGTATGCAGATGAAAGGTTGATTACGTGCCGCCACAGCGGCAGTAATGTCCAAATCTGCTAACTGTAAAATAATAGTATTAAATTGCTTGTGATTTGAAACTGAAGGACAAACCTCTGGGAAGGGCTCAAATATGGAAGCATTCATATTAATCGCCGCAGCGCCACTAGCATTTGCGGCATCCTCAAATTCGGCGAATGTCGATGATGTGTCATCGATATCGCTCAATTGTGTCATAGTCAATAGGTAACTCTCCTGAAAGAACGTGGTTGAGAGTGGATCATCCCCATCCGAGCTAGTTAGCAATTGTGTTAGCTCATCCATGGGTGCACTTGTGTCCTCGTCGACAACATCACTTTCATTGGTACCAGCTTGCGATTTCTTCTGCGTGCCACTGAGCTTTTGCGTGACTCGTGCATTCGCTGCAGACTGTTGCAGTTGTGTTAGCGCTCTTTCAATTTCCTTCACATTCTTAACTTTGTCATAACTCTCCGCCAACTTGCCAATTGGTATCTCGTGCTGCATGGCGGCATATAATAAAAAACGCTCACCGCCTTGTGTGAGAAATTGACGCAACTGGAAGCAAGTGCGTGTATCTTGGCAAAGTATTAGCACTTTCGGTGGTTCCAAACAGTCCGGATGCGAGCGTTTCATATCTGCAGGTATTTCTACTTTGAGTATTTCGGCTAAATGTTGCCATTTCGGACAAGGTTCGGGTTCGAATTCTGTAAAGTAAAAGAAATTAAAATGGAACGCAAAGGCTTAAAAATTTAAACTGCCTACCGCCCTGCGCGTTGTAGACACGCTCTTTGGACAAGTTGAATATCTGCTCTGCCGAGTCCAGCAATGTCCAACCGGAGTTGCTGAGCGCGTACTCTGTGGTGCGATAGCGTTTGGTGAGCGCATAAGCCGCAACTGCATCATGGTAGATTGTGGAACTATAAAATCGATATTTGTGTATAAAAATGGTTAATATAAAAATTAAATTAATTTCCATTTTGTCTCACTCACATCATTAGATTACGCAAAATCTTCAAATCTGCCACTATCAGTTTCGTCTGGGAATTCAGTTGATGCCAAATGCAGTCCAGCTGCGCTTGCAATATTTTGTGGAACTTCTTTGTAACGCAATTCTCCACAGTGATTTCCTCTAAATCGACTAGACGATTAATACGCTTTATTTCGCGCACTAAATAATTCATTATATCAAGCAAATGCGTTTGTATCTGTGACATTTTCTGCGTCATTGGCACGTGCAGCTCAATAGTTTGCGCCTCGTATGGTTTCAACGATTGCTGCACGACTGCATGAAAACGTGGCCAAATGTAGAGTTGTTTTACGAAGAGATTGCGCATAGTGCGCTCTATGTGCCCGTAACCGATGGTGAATGCCTCAGCGCTACTAGAAAATGCTTTAATGAATCCAGTTTTGTTACGCATGCGAAAGAGACGCAAGGCAAAGGCTTCCTGACACGATTCGACAATCGTATGTGCGCGCAACACTACTATGCCGGTTATCAATTCGATGGGTATACGATTTTTTAATATATCCACAACTAAAATACGTGTACTTATGAATTGTATTCCACCTTCCAAATAAACACGTTCTCTACGGGTAAATTACAAGCAGGTTAATTAATATGGCAATTTCTGAACTTATATGACATGCTGCTTACCGCTCAGTTGCAGTTGTTGCTACCTCATGTACATATTTGTGCTCCAATTTGGCTTTATAATATTTCTCCTCCCAATCAGAAAAGTTGATTACAATCACAAGATTGCCTGGATCACTGTAAACCTTCAGTATGTTTGTGACAACGCGCGTGTAGTTTAAACCTCTGCGATATTAGTGAAATGTCAATATTAGATATTTATTTATAATTAAATATATGAAATTTATTATCACCCACTTGGCGCATACAGTAAGCCCATCCGAACCAACTATATCAAGAAACATCTGTTTCTCATATTCCAGCATAATGACATCTTTACGCTGTAAATATTCCTCAGCGGTCATAACATTTGCTAAGGTTTCATCGTCGTCTTGAAATCCAGACTCCTCCACATTTGAGGAGGTTTCAGCCTCTGCTGGTAAAGGCTCCTCTGTGGATTCTTCTTCTGAACATTGTTCGGTGTTCGATTGCTCATTTCTTTTCTGTAAGCTTGCTTTCGATGTTGATGGCTGATTATCTTCTTCACTCTCCATTTCGATATCAAAATAAAAAATCTGCTTATAATTTCAGTATTTCACCATTTGGCGGTATATTTTTGCCGGTTTACTCTAAACAAAAAATGTTTATATACAATACCGAGACAGCTGACATATTTTTCGCACATTGCTTTGCAGGGTGATCACAAATTGAAGTAATTTATAATTTAGCTTTGCTACTCTATTTTGTATTTATTATTACAGCTATATTTCTTATTCTAGGAACTCATTAATTATTTTTGTTTTAAAATAAATTCACTTTTACTTTTTAGTGAAAATTTAACACACTAAAACATATTATTAAAACTCTGTAACACCCTTTTTTGTGCAATTAGTCTGCAACTCTTTACAACACTGCAAAATTTATTAGTTTGTTTTAAGAATTTGTGGTTGCATACAGCGTGCATTTTGCAATAATAAATATGGAAAACGATAGGAAAGAAAGCAAAGTGTGCCTTGATCAAATTGAAAAAATAATGCAAGAATTGGATACCACCAATACAGAATCCAATTCATCAACTCCACCCGCCTTGGATGTGCCACACAGACCAATACTTCTGCCACCTGAAATCAAAGAAGAACCCAAAGAAAGGGACACAGAAATAATATCTCAGCAAGAAGATGTTTGTAACAACAATGAATTGGTTGCAGTTCCAACTCACATTTCTGAAAACCCGAAATCTTTATCAAGTACTCAAGGTCAAAACACACAACATACAATGCAAATAAAGAAAGAAAGGGTTGAAGACAGTAATGAAGTGTCAGTTGAACCACCTAAAACAGATAAAGACATAACAAGTAGTGAAAAAATTCAAACACCAGTGGAGGAACGAATAATACGAATCAAACCTGAGCCGGTAGATGCACCTTCACTGGCAACAGAAGAAATTTCACGGCAAAAAAAACAACCAAACCCTGATGCTGCGCCAGAAAATGCAACTTATAACAGCGGAGGAGAAGTACCAACTGAAACAAATATGGATGATTCAACTGCACCCAACAGTCCAAATGGTGTGCCTGAAGCAGATGGAGCATTGCCCGATAATTTCTTTGATGACTTAATCAAAGATGCTGATAATATCACAGCAGCGGCTTTAGAGTGCAGCGAACCAAATACACTTGAAAAAGAATCCACAGAAATGTTAGTTAATGTAAAAAACGAACCTGTTGATACTACAACTATTCCAGAAGCAACAACAACGGAGACTTTAGAGTCCACCAAACATACCGCCGAACAAAATATTGCTCCTCCAGAACTTCTTAATGTAAAAAGTGAACCTGTTGGTACAACAGCTGTTTCAGAAACCACAACATCCGCACCGATACCAGAAAACTTTTTTGACGATTTATTAGTTGACCATGTTGCCGAACGTATAGACGACGTAGTCAATCATGGTCTTGAAATAAAATATTCCGAACGTCTTAAGGAGCTAGAACTATTGGAAGCTAAAGAGCAGAGCTCACATAAGGCCCATAAAAAAAATAAAAAGAAGAAAAAGAAATCACACAAACGTACGCACAGTGAAGCAAATGAAGACGAAAAGACGCTTGATGTCAACGTAAACAAGCGTAGCAAGCACACATCCCATAGCCCTAGTATGCCACAAGCAGCGTGCATACGCGTTAAAAGCGAATTCACTGCTGGTGAAGAGAGTACGCTGCCCGGAGGAACACTTTTCTCTAACCATATGAGACCTGACACATTTAATTTAGATTCGATTGAGCCGGAAACTAGCGCTGCAGCCGCTAGACGTATGATACGTGTTAAATCCGAGTTTGTAACAAACCTACCTGCTGCGGAAGAATCAGATGACTGCTTACCAGTACGAGAGACTGAGCATTTTCAACGACGTAGCAACGTCAATAGAAATGGTCTAATTATGGACAGTACGGCACCGTTAGGTTTCAAGCGCATTAAAAGTAAACAGAAATTCTCATCCAATATTTTTCTAAATTTATATAATAATCCCACTTTTAATTTCTTGCTTTTTCTTTTTTTTCCAGTGGAAAGTGATTCGGAAGAATCAGAAGCAGAAGAGTCTATTTTACCAAAAGATAAAATGGAAAATTGTAAGTGAAAGGCCACAATATGACATAATTTGAATATATCATAATATTCTATTGCAGCAAAACAACGAGCAATATTAGCTATAGAGGAATTTAACAAGGCAAGCAAAAATCGTAAAGACCCGTCTTTTATCTATACGACAACTGTGCGTAAACTACCCAATAGTAGTTCCTATATCAGACAGCAAATATACGATAATCGTTCACCATTGCACAACGTTAACAATGTTCTCTATAAGTTCAACTCCTACGCTAATCACTTTAATCTACAGGAGTGGGGCATAGAAGCACTGCCACCAAAAGCAAGTGAAGTAGCAAAAATATTAGGTTTTGATATACATGCTTTGGACAAGAAAAAGAAAATATTTACATTTCCACCAGAAATTAAAAGAGAAGCAATACAACAGACTGAAAAGCAATTGATTGACCCCCACGCGTCATTTCTCAGATCTGAGTCCACGCAAACCGACGACGTCAGCGGACATGATAAAGCCGTACAAACTATACCGCAAGGCAATAATATCGGTACACAAACAACAGCTATGTCTGCCGCGGGTAGCAGTAAATACGGTGATCTGCCACTAATGCGGCAAATAAGCACGTTCAATGAAAATCAACTAATGGCTTTAAGTGATTTTGCCGATTTGATACGTGAACCGGCGCTAGCGGCCGACTCAACAGAATTGTATCGTCTGCATCATCGTTTGATAGATATCTATAAATATTCACAATTACCATCAGAATTCGGACAAAGTACTCAGCATTCAAACAAATATAATATGCATGATCCACGTCAAAAAAGAATGAACTCGTTAGCGGAGTCGCTACCACCGCCAGCACCAAGGATGTTGGCGAGGCATGAAACTCAACCGCAATCATGGCCACACACAGTTGTACGACCACATGCAGTTGTTCAGCCACCTTATCATCGTCCACTAGCACCGTTGCCACCGCAGACGACGGTGCCGATACGTCAACGACTAGAACGTACAGCAGATATGGCATATACTATTCCCGTTATCGCAAATGTGATGTCGATTCATCATAATGGCTCACCTCCGAGGGATCCACGACAGAACACTTTCGGCGGTGGTGCCATGCGACGGTAATGCTAAGTTGCGTTACAAATCGTACAATTCATAGCTTAACAAGCCTCTACTTATAAGATAAATAGTTTTTACGCTGACAATATCGCAACGTTAAAAATTTGATTATTTACTTTTAAGTTTAGCCTAGTCATTAGTGGCCATCCACATACCACTTTCCTCGGTTTACTTGACAATTGGGTCTTAAGATACACTTTGAAACACTAAAAGAAATATCTGGTGGTGCTGTTGAAAAATTAACCGGTGATTTAACCAATAGGTGACTTGCAAATATAAGAATTGTCGCACATGTTAATTAGTGTTCGTGTTGTGAACGAATTCGTACAAAAGCACTAATCGCACTCCTCAGTCAAATCAAAGTAAAATTTGTATGAGAATCGGCCATAAAGCGTATATGTAAACAAACAGTTGTTGGTACATGAAGTTGCACGCTTAGCAAAATGTTTTAGTTGTTTTAGTGGCAGAAAAAACTCCCTAGGCAATTTGGAAGAATACAGCAGAATTGTTTGGCTTGGATGATTTAAAATTCTGGTTCATATCGGCTTGACAAAATCGTATTATCAATCGGTTAGTGAGTATCGTATGTTTTATTTAGATATGTTTATAAAAAAAAAACTAAAAATAAATCCAATAAAACAATGTTCTTGAAGTAAATACAAATATTTTGTTTTGTTTTTGTACGATTATCAATTACATGTATTTAAATTATAAATCGTTATTTCACTTTGTTTTAGGTTTGAAATCGCTTTCATTTTGCAGTAGCGGATTTTGATTACATATATACTTTTTGTTTTCCACATATGTATATATATATATATATATATGTATATGTCTCTATGTAAATACTATCACTAAAATAATCGGATTATGCATGTTTGTTTGCAAGTTATGCGGTGCAAACTTACCCTAATGTTGGAAAGAAAATTATATTGCGCTGAACTATTAAACAAAGAAATCTCATAAAATGTATTTATTACAATATTATTTTTTAATTTTCGTTTAGTTTACATATTTCATTATTTTATTTTATCTTATTTATTTTTTACTTTATTTTGTTTTTTATTTTATTGTATTTATTTACTTTATTTTTATTTTTTATAAACAATAATAAATGATACTGCAGAATTGTCAAAAATCTCTATTATTTTCTTTTGAAGTACCAAACATAACAGAGCTGTTAAATATTAGTGGATGCTCATATGATTGAATGATTAATGTGAATAATGGAAAAAATTTAGCTAAATGTCATATGAAATTAGATTTTCTTTTGCAATTGGTGTATAAAAATTTCATAAAAATAAGTCATATCAAATATTTTTTTTTATGAATTTTAATAAAATATATTTTTTGTATATATAAGTTAGTTATTAACAAATGCATTGAAAAGTAAATGTATTATGTAAAAATAATAAACCAAAGCAAAATTGAATATTTGTCATTATTTACGTAGTATGCATGTAATAAAATATTTATATTTAGTATTTATTTAATTTCTTTTTTATATTTTCACGTTCACGTGATTCTGCGGCACATGTTTTTAAGCATATTTATTCATATATGTATGGAACTTTCATCATTTGGAAGTCAATGGAATAATGAAATACGACAAACAAAGGGTTGAGAATTAGGCTAGAAAGTGCTAAGGTGTGTAGAGTTACTGCAAAAAAATTTAATTTAGCTGTCAGCGGATTTTCAGTTGTTTGTAATTTATATCTTTTTTTATAAATAATAAAACGTACTCAACACTAATCTGTGTTGCCAAATTATGCCTCTTCAGATGACAGGTGCGGCTAAGAACTGGCTATGAAACCACAAACATATCCCACTAATGACAGGCACATCGCTTCTCCGCAACTATTTTGTATGTTGCTGTATTAAGATTAGTTGCCTAACAATCGACTTATCAATACCCTCTATTTATAAGATCGCTTTTTGCTCAAGCAATAATAATCATAACATTTTTGCATAAATTTACTTGAAAATGAGAAACGGTGCATAACCTCAAAATTTTTTTGATGTTATTTCAGTTTTTTTATTTTTTAATCAGGTAACAAAACAGCAATGATTCCAAATTTTCCGAAATTAAGTTTTAAAGAATTGCAGAGAAAGAAATTCTCAATTCATTGCTTATTGTACGGCATTGGAAACAATGGCGTCAATGGTGTCAATTAAACCTTTGTCCAATTAAAATATTTTGGTTTATTATAAAAAAAAAAAAACTTTGTTCTTCGTTTTCATATGTCGACGATCGATCGTCACAAATTGTTGTAAAACAGTTGAGCCAAGTAGAAATATGTCTTCTCCAGCCTTAGAAAATAATTACAAATATACAAGTATAATGATACAGATGTGGCAACTGGGGATTAAATTAAAAGCTAACGGACAAAAGATGTATGCTAATATATTCGGCGCGTAGAACATTTCTCCAAATATGTAACTGCCTCACTGACGACAGACGTTGAAAAACGAAAATTTTCCGCTCTCTCACACTTTCTCTAGCGAATTTCTCAACCAAAAGAAACACAAAAAGGATAAAAATTCCAAATCGGCCTTCTTTGCGCCACTGTGTGATAAAAGAAGCATTTGTTTATAGTTTTGAATTTTAAATTTTTTATTTACTATTGTTGGCTCGCATTGTTTACACAAATAAAAAATGTTAAAATACACGATTTTATTAATACCATTTCAATATCTTTTAAATTAAATCGTAAAAAGGAAATGATGCAAAAGCCAATACGTATTGTTCGTTGTCCATGTGGTGTTACAAATATTCTGACAAATGGAATGGAACAGCACATATCACTGCTTATTGTATAAAGTATATGCATATATATATATGTGTGTGTATGAAGTATTTTGTTTTTATATATTTCTTGCTTGCCAACCACATTATCTTTCTTTTTTGCTTTTGTTTTGTATTTTCTTTTTAAGTTATAATTATTATGTTCTCTTGATAGTTTAAATTAGCTTACAACGAATTTCGTTTACATATTCATGTAAATTTTGCTTATGCGCCTAAAAACACGCTACATATTCAAAAAGTGTTTAAGTATGAAGAAATCGCTTTGCGTCGCGCTGTCGCTGTCGCCGTAGTCGTCGTCGTCGTCGTCATCGACGTCTTTCACAAATAAAATTTTTTCTTTTGTATTGTATGCGTGTGGAAAATATTATTGTGTAGTTTGTTACGTGCTGCCACAAAATTACTGATCCATGGCCTCCTGACTGGTGTCATCCACTTCCATGCCAGCTGGTTCGTCCTTGGATGGTGCTGGTGGTTCGTTTGCGTCAGTGGCCATTTCGGTGGCAGCATTTGTTTCGGCCATAACAACTTCGTTAACAGCGGGTTGGGCCTCTTCAATCGGCACATCGTCCATGGGTTGATCGTTGAGGGCTAATGTCGGTGTAGGTAGTGGGGTGGCTGTTGGTGTGGCAGCAGGAACGGCAGCAATAGCTTCGGCCGAGTCTGGGGCTGGAGTCGTATCTGCAGCTGGGGCGACAACATCGCTTTTTTCGGCAACGTTAACACTGTCAGCAGTTGTGCTTTCTACCGCCTCAGCGGTTGTTGGAACTTCAGCTTCGCTGGCCTTAGCTGCGGTGGCGGTAGCAGCAGCGGCAGCTTCTTTGTTTTCGTCCGACGCAGAAGTTTCGTTTTTAGCTGGTGCAGCAGCAACTGTTTCGGCTTCATCCACGGCGGTTTTACTAGCGGAATCAGCCGTGGACTTTTCAATCGCAACAGCTTCTGCCTCGTTGGACGTGGTCGTAACAGCTTCAACTACTTTTTCTTCGGCCGGTTTTTCCAATTCGGCAGCGGCTTCTGCATTGCTCTCAGTCTTTTCAGATTCTTTTGTTTGGGTGGCAGTGGAGTCGGTCACTTCAGATGTGGCTTTTGGTTCAACAGCGGGATCTTTCGCTACAGCGGCGACAGCTTCAGCTCCAGCAGCCGTTGTCTGTGGCGCAGCCTCATCTTTTTCCGGTGTGCTAGTCGAAACTTCGGCCTTAGAATCAGCAGCGGCCTCGTTGGCTTTGACAGGCGCCGTTTCCTCTTCAACTTTGTCTACGATTTTAGCGCTATCCTTAGCACCATCACTAGCAACCGCTTCTGTCGCTTCAGCTGCAGGCTCGGCTGATTTCTTGACCTCGGCCTCAGCGGATTCTTCAACCGCCTTGGTAGTGGCTACAGCAGCTGCTACAACAACCTCTTTTTCGCCTTTCTCTATTTCCTGTTTTTCAACGATTTTTTCTTCTTCTTTAGTTGTTTTTGATTCGGTTTCCGACTCAGCAATGCCTTCTACTTTCTTAACAGCGTCAACTTCTTCAGCAGCTACTTTCTCAGTGGAACTGGCAGTTTCCTCCTTAGCAGCTTCTACCTTGTCATTGCTTTCTGCGACCACTTCCTTTTCCTCGTTATTTTCAGACTGTTTCTCATCCGCTTTGTCTAGCACATCCTTTTTCTCTACTTGCTCCTCCTTGTTAGATTCCTCTTTACTTTCCTTCGATTTTGTTTCTTTATTATCAACTTCTATCATTTCTGCATCCTCGGACGGCTTAGCCACCTCTACTGCTGGTTTACTATCACCTTTGTCCGTTTCTTTCGACTTAGCTTCATCAGCTGCAGATTTGCTGTCATCCTTTTCCACCGATACACCACTCTGTTCATCTTCAGTCTTTTCAGCGGTATTTTCATCTTTCTCATCCAAATCCAGCTTTGCCTTTTTCGGATTCGGCAAAATGTCATCATCGGTTGTAGAGTGCTTGGTAGCTGTCTCGCTCACAACGGGCTTTTCTTTCGACTCAGACTCCGGTGATGCACCACCATCGGCTGCCGAAGCTGTACCATTGCCGTTGCCAGTGCCATTGCCGTTTTGTGCCTCCATATTGAACAAAGATTCATTCTCCATATCGATATCGACGTTGACATCCAGCGACAGATCACCGTTGACAACTGAGTCCAGTGAATCGCCGTTCTCGCTCTCAGTGCGTTTACGACCGGGTTCGATGGTGCTCACTACTAGAGTTGAAAAAAGAGAAGAAAGAGAAGGTCTTTGTTGAGAATTTATTGTAAATGCAATATTTTAGGATTAATTTATTACTAAAGTTTACACACTATAAAATAGCGCATAAATAATGGACCTAAGGTTCAAGGAACACACGCTTAAATATTCAGCGCTCAATTTCGTCGATATTTTATGCCTCTAGAGTAGCCTATCATCCAATTAAACGAATAAATATTACAGATACAGGAACCGCTATCAAGCACGCAACTTGGTCTTGTATAAATCTGGGTATTTTCTTAATATGAAACGCTACACTGAAGACTGACCGCCAGGAACGAACTCTGACGACTGTTCCGTCGGTTTCAGAGAGTATCTATGAAAACTTCCAAGCAGAAACTGCCTTGAAAAAATTCCCTATCCTCTTTAACTGGGATCATGCAGGGCTCAGTATGTAGATGATATTGAGAAGATATTAGAAGGTACGGAACGCTTTATTTTGAAAGTGTTGGAGCTTCTTCATGTGCATCCTAGATAGATCTACGCGATCACATTGAGACGGCCTAGGCTAGGACCGGACGACAAATTGCTACCAGCTAGCGGTTTCAGAGTTTTGTTCCAGCTCTGTACTTGGGTTATTGTTGTCGTCGTAACGGGTACCTAATGCCGGGGACTCATTGCACACTGGACGTCTGCAATGGGTGGTAGTTTGACTCCAAGTACGCCATTCACTGAGAGCAGCTGCTCATTTGTCGGAACCGCCGAAATTCAACCACTATAGCATATAGTTGTCACACAAACTGACCGATAAAAATCAAGTCCTTGTATGAATTACAGGACAACACTAAACTCTTCGAAGAAATTACAAGCCGATCGATAAAAATCAAGTCCTTGTAAGAAAAACTATTTTATTTTACAAGATATCTCATAAAATTTGGTATGGAGATATTTCCAGGACAACACTACACTCTCCGAATAAATTGTTTGAATCGGCCCAAGATAGCATATAGCTGCCATACAAACTGACCGATAAAAATCAAGTTTTTGAAATTTTGCAGAAAACATGCCTTAAGTAATTTGGAGAAATGCTTGATTATTATCCAAGACAATGCTACAATCCCCGAAAGAATTGTCACACTAACAGACGGATCAAAATAAAGCTCTTGTATGGAAGACTTTGTACTTGTAAAGGGTATTGCAGCTCCAGTATAACCACAGACAACGTTTTTTCTTGTTTTAGACTCATTATGTACCAAGTACCAAATATCAGTTTGCGTCTGGCTGATTTGATTCCATACATTCATAAATATAACTTGATCTAGACATACCATTCGCTGTCGCGTTGTAACATAAAATTTTCACGATTCTCTTCAAAAAACTTATACTAAGTATTACTTAAAGCACGAGCTAAAGTTTAAATTAGCTTAAAAACGAGCGCTAAATCTACAAAAACTTTTTACTTCTGAATTTATCAGATTCAATTAATTTTTTCCGTTGACGACGAAGGTGCACTCACCTAAAATGTTCTTTTCAAGAGCACGCATAAATTTATCAATGCGACTGTATTGTTTACGCGGATCAATCAAAAGCTCACACAAGCGCTGAATGGTAAATGGTGCGGCATTGAATAATTCCAGACGCTCCAACAGCGATGATTTCATGCTCTCATAATTAAAAGGATCAACGTTCGGATATTGAGGAATCTCTGCAATGGAAGAATGAGAAGAATAATTATTAAATTTGTACATATGTATGTATAGTTGTGTATATAGCCTTTTCAAATGATGAGAATCAACTTGGTAAATGCGAATATAAAGCATACAAGGAACTGGCAGTAAATAATAAGCGCTGAGTGTGTTGGTATGGCTTTGTAGTAGAAAGTGCGCTTTTTAAATCTGATTAAGAATACACACATACACACAACTATATAGAATGTGAAGGCTGCTTGAGCCGGAGTGAATGCCATTAAAAACAGCTGAAAGAAAAATGCACAAAACCAAAAAAAAAAAAAAAATACAAAAAATAACAAAAACAACAAAGCCGTCAAACAGCACTATTAAAATCATACATTGTTGGTTCACGTACATACGTATACAGCGACATACATATATGCATACATATGTATATGAAAAGAAAACAACAAAAGCGCCTCAGGGGGGTTATTGTACTCCAAGTGAACGATTTGAGGCAAGTTTGCGCGTGTGCACGAGGCATTTAAGACACCGAAACGAACACCAAAAAACCGGCAATTGCGCGAAATTATAACGAAGGCATGCAAAAAACGATTAGCGCGACGCACACAGCGACAAACGGACAGACAGACAACCAGCCGGTCAGATTGTGAGCAACAACTCTCGCGAAAAGCAAAAAACACATAAAGAGAGTCATACATACATACATATAAAAAGAAAGCTTAAATGGAGACAGCAGGTCGGATGATTGGACGCATGAAGGAACGGCGCTGGAGCGCCTGCTGACTGGCTGTAAGGCTGGTTGTTGGGCTTTTTTCCTTTTGTCTTGTATATAGGCTGAGAGCATGCGGCGCGCTCTGAAAAGCTGTGTGTGGACAACAAATGAGCGCAGAATGCCGGCTAGTGACAGTGACTACCACAGAAACGAGTAGCGTCAATTGGGAGTAGCCGGTAAATGTGCAACAACAATTATAACAACACTTTTAGCGATGTGTGAATTCGGAAGCGCAGAGCGCCAATGTGACGTTTGTGTTACACATTCGCATTTGTATACATATGTATATGTATGTAGTTATGTCCGTATGTATAATATGAGCATGCGGAATGAATTATTCGCCTTGGTGCTATCATTTGTTTAACGATGCTATAGCGCCGCCATAGCAATGTCATGCAAATTTTATCGCAATGTTGTAGCAATGATTTTTTTGTTTTTAATTTTTAAGTGATTTTTTTTCAGCGCGCACACACATTTATATCTTACATACATATATAAGTATGTAAATAAGTAATTGACTGAAGGCGTAAGTGTGTTGATTTCAAGTGGTTTTGTTATTTATTATTTGCTTTTAAGTTTTTGTTTGTTTACTTTTTTGGTCTTACACACACACACACACGCACAAATGTCACAAATGTTGCAAATCGCTTAACTTTGTTTTCTTACTTTAATGCACGCACTTATAAAGTTGAACTCGTTGATCTAAAGAAAGCAAAATGGTAAACATATTTTTTTTGTTCAGAAATAGTGTAAAAAAAGAGCAATTACGTATGTACATAGTTATAATGAAAACTTTAATAAAACCAATTTAAATGATTACTATTATTGGAAATGTAAAAGTAAGCTATTATTATTATGTACTAAAACTAAAATAAACCGTTTTTCAGTTTATTTCTTACAAAAAAGTTTATTAAATAAATATATTTTATATACAAAATCATCAGGATTGCAAATGCATTAAAAAATAATTTGATTAACATTCGTAATCTCGAAAATATTAATCAAAATATTTTTTAAATTTTTATCTCAAACATCGGATAAAAAAAATTCCAAATACCAGAGGAAACATAAAAAAATTTAATCTCTCGATTTTTGTTTTGGAATTAAAATTTTTTCGCGTTTTTGTACTCAGTTGTTGCTGTAGAATTCTGCCGAGTTGACAGTGCTTGGCCGGATAAAAATCCGGGTCCGTTCCGGTTACGTAGACGCGACTGTCGTGGAAACGGTTTACGTATTTCGTGTCGTGTATCATTTCGGCTATCTTTTGAAAAGGAAAGCTTATTTTCAATAAAATATCGATTTTCAATCAAAGACGTTTGCCAAGAGAAACAAAATTTGCAATTTGTAAAAAATTGTTTTTAATCCAGCGCTTTAGTTGTTGGCAAAAAATTATTATTTATTATGTACGAACAAAACAAAATAGATTTTTAATTAATATTTATTATATTTAAAATCACTATTATTATTATTTATCAGTAAAGATACTATTATTATTATTTATCAGTAAAAATACTATTGTTTTTACTATTTTTCTTCTTTTTAAGGCAACTCTTTTTTTATTATGACATTAAATTTAAAAATTTATTTTATATTAAAATTAAATCTAAAATTAATTTTAATTTCTCTCTCGACTTTTTGAGAACAAAAATTTAAATAATTATAGTACATAAAGAAATTTTAATTATATCATAAAAAGCAGTTCTGTGAAATTATTAAAAAAATAATAATTGATTATATCTTTAATTTTTTACATTATAAGTAATTTACTTTTCAAAATAATTACAATAAAAAACACAAAACGGAAAAAATAATTAATTTTAAATTACTATTTATAAAAATGTTTTAGGAAGGAATTCATTTTTTAACAGATAAATACGGTTTTTAAACAAAAAAATTTTTAATAACATATTTTTTTATAAAAATTTATATATTTTTTTTTATTTTTCTTACTTTGCTTTTGATTTACTATTTTTAATTAATTTAACGAAATTAATTAAATACCAAAATAGTTACGTGTATAATTTATTTTTATGTGAAAAATTTATTTTTATTTTATTTATTAAAAAAGGAAATATGATATATTCCAAAGAATTAAAACATTAATTTCAAAATGTACATACATATATATAATAATTATATTATAACCAAAACTGTAATAATTATACTTTTTTTTTCAAGTAAATATTTGTCACCATATTTTGAATGAATACAATTTCATTGCCTACATTACGGCGCACTCATCGTTATTTTTAAAGGTAATGTGAAGATAGTGCTCAATTACGCAGAACAGTTTAGTAGAAACAATGATTATGCAGATAAAAGTTGCAGAGTTAATTGTAAAGTGATGATTTCTTTTATTTAAAAGTAAACGATAA
This sequence comes from Bactrocera neohumeralis, assembly GCF_024586455.1. Classification (NCBI taxonomy): domain Eukaryota; kingdom Metazoa; phylum Arthropoda; class Insecta; order Diptera; family Tephritidae; genus Bactrocera; species Bactrocera neohumeralis. The sequence goes on from NC_065922.1 coordinate 66,020,979, forward strand.
TCAGAGAAAAATTAATAAAGTATCTTTCTGAAAATAAGTTCCAACTGGCTTAAACAGATTTGTTCGGGCCAAGTGTTTACATAAAAAAATAATGAAAAGTAATTTTATTTTATTTAAAAGAAGCTATCAAAGAGTTATATTTTGCAAAGACATGCTAAAGTGGCATCAGCAAAATAGCTGATACTAACAAATTCACTGAGAATCGATTGGTAATGCCATAAACGCTACTAAATTTGTTTTTAATACTAAAGAACCGGTCAGGAATCAGATTTCATATTCGAAAAATGTGTAAAGAACTCAAAACATTATATATCTTTAAATCTAACCTCAAATTTGAGCGAACTGTATGTCGGCAAATAGCAATTTCTCCAAATATGAGAGCAAAAATAAAATTAAAAGCACGCAAAATCTCCAGTCTGTGACTCTCAATTCCCGCATTTCGTCGCTTTCTTAAATTGTTTCCAGAAAACCTTTTCTTTAATGGAATTCGCACAAGGTGAGCTCCAACTACGTTGTAATTAAGCAAGCAAATACATGAAATTGCAGCAAATAGCTCTAAAAAGCACAACAAACATCAAGTTTCAGGCGTTTTAGCCAGCTGCAAAAGCAAACACAATCGCACGCTGTTATTATATAACTTATACATACATTGAAAGCATATTTATCAACATCTTGGTTACATACATATGTAAATAGCATTACATTGTTGTTGCTATGTACCAGAGTGTGAGAAAATACATGTATGAGCTTAAATGCAACAACAATAAGCGTTATTGCAAGCAAATTGTTATTATATTAACAACAACAAAGCGCCGTCAAAGCAGTATAGTGTTAGTAAATAAATCGGAGTGTGCGTTTATATGTATGTACATATGTACATACATACATATGTGGTTGAACAAATTGGCTGGCAGAGAAGGCGGCGGCAATTACCAGCCATATATTCCTGTGCTGCTGTTAAATTGGAGTATTCATACATGCGCACACATAGATACACACATGTGTATATACAAAGATCTGGTTTTAGAGTACACAAACAAAACCCATTAAAAGGCCGGTAACCGAAAATTCCCCAAAAAATAAAAGTAAAACATGAAAACGCCACAGTAATGGTTGTCAGAGCAGCCGCAAGCAATTATAACAACAGTTGCAGTGACAACAACAACAGCATTGCAAGGAGGAGGTGCTCGTAAATATGCAAAACGAACGAGTTCATAAACAGTGAGCTACAAAAGTGCGCAGCGAACAGGCTTGCGAATTTTTTAGTTCAAAAATTTTGATTTAAAAATTAAATTTTCAATTTTTAATACCAAACTTGGGATTAAAATTATTATTTTTTCTAAATTTTAAATTAAAAATAAATTTTTAATCCGATTGTTGGGATTAAAATTTTTCTTTTAATTTTTTAATTCGGTATTTGTTAATATTTTTCATATTAATTAAGATTTCGGGTTTCAAAAAAAGTAATTCAATTGTTTGTAAATTGTTTTTTGATTGTTTTTCAATTGTTAAATGATTTAGAAGTTTAATTTCTTAATTTTCATAGCAATCAATATTTCAAGCGCTAGCAACTTTATTTATATTTTATGAAAGTATATGTATACACACATATAATATGCTTTTAAAGTACATAAAGTACCAGAAAAAATGATTTTTCTCTCGGAGAGCTTTGGGAGACTCCAAATACATGCTATAAAATATTCTCCAATATAAAATTTAATCATATTGGTTAAAAAATTTTAAAGCTAACTGTAGTTCATATACTTTATGTACATATGTATTTATCTTGTGCCTTCAATTGAAGTTGAAAATGAAAACCGGCAAAATCTAAACTAAGAGCAACAACAACAAAGAAATCACTGGTAACACAGCAGAAGTCGCGACGAAGGAAAGAAATGCAAAACCAGCACGTCACATTAGAGGTGGTGGAGGAGACAACAAGCAGCAGCAAAGGAAAGGCTACAGCGACAACAATGCGCAAGCTATGTATATTTTATTGAAAGAACAACAAATAATTGACCAAAAGCAGCTCCAGCGGCTGAGAGCCAACTAAACAATGAAACTGCTGAGCGTGAATCCGTCGTATTACCACCCCGCCGTTTGTATTTGTTTTTGTTGGAACTGCTTGCTGCATTTGTGAAAAATATTTGTTGTTGTTGCATTAAGAGTCTATAAGAAGAGTATGTAGAACATGTGCGTAGTTGTTGTTATTGCTTTTGTTGACTTTTAATACCCATGGTGGTTATTGTTTTTGCCAAATACATACATGCAAACATATGTGGTAGTTAAGTGTATAAGTACGTGTATCCGTCTTTACCGCTGATATGAGAAAGCGACTAACCACAACGTTATATACATGTACATACATACATATGTATGTATATTCCAAGCTGCTGCTGGGAGCTGTTGCTGCCCATTGTTAGCGGAGTCGTATTTTTTTTCAATATTATTATTATTATTTTTCAAATGTCTGGCTCTTTCAGTTGTTGTCATTATAGCCTAAAAATAGTTTGAAGCCTTTTTTCGTACATTGTATTAATTATTTCATACTATACATGTACATATGTATATATATACAAACTGATTTTTGTTGCTTTTCGAAAAAAGTTCTGTTTCTTTATAATTTCTGCTGCTGGCATTTTTTAAGCCGTCGCGCATTCGGAAGCACCAAAAGCAGGAGCCAGAGCAAAAGCAAAGTGTACATATGTAATAAAATAACAAAAAAGTAAGTTCCTCGAAAGATGCGAATGAACGCATTTGAACGAGCCGACTATGAGCGCCGCTCACTTGAAATCAGACTTTGAAAAACATGGAATTCACAAACCAAAAAGCCTTTGTTGCCGTCTTTTATGAGTTTCTTTCATTGCGCTCACTTAGCTGCGTGTTTTATGGCTCATACATATGTATATTTTTATGTTTTTCTTTTTTAATTCAGTTTTTTCACAGTAAGTAGATAGGTTTGTATTTTCTTTACTTTTGCGTTTAAAAAGTTTTTAGAGACAGTAATAGTCAGGACTTGACATTGTGATTTATGGTTTATGAAACCAGTGGAAATGCACAAAATGCCCGTAAAGTAATAAGTCCGTCGCAAGGTAAGTTGTAAATTACACGGTGGGGTAAAATTGTTTCGCTTAGTAACTTTTATGAGTGATGCATAATATAGGTTAGGTTAGTTAATGTGCTCGTCAGCGAGGTTAGCGGGAAAAAATTACATCTTAATGATTGAAATTTGATATGAACTTAAAATTTGATTTAAGATTCTTCTATAAATCTAAAATTTCAACTTTTGTACGTTTGACAATGCAAATTGAAACGTTAGCCGCAAGATAACAAAAATCAATTGATCATATTTTTGTTTTGATCTGCGGGTTGTCAAAATTTTATGACAATCGTACTGTACTAATATGATAAAAAACGAATTTAAAACAAAATTTAAAAAAATATACATATATGCATAAAGAAAAAAAATAGACAAAAACAAAAAAAAAATTCTAAAAATATAACAAAAAAAAATTAATTAATTAAACCTCCTTTCTAAATAAAGATAAAATAAGTTTGATTAAAAAACATATTTCATCTTTTTTAAGAAAATATTAAATATTGTAAAGTACAATAAAGACAATCAGTGCTTTATATTATAGTTTCAGTGTTTAGAGAGAAAGTGAACGCATTCCACATTTTGTCCTACTTCCAAATCAGTTGGGAATTTTTAGCAAAGAAGCATTCATGGAATATTCATGATTCACAATATTCTGCAAACTTCTATGTTTATACATACATATGTATCTATGTACAGTATGTACAAATGCATATAAGTAAGTTGTGTTCGTTTACTTTAAATTATGATTTTGTCAATATTTTAACTAACTTAGGTTCAGTTGAGCTGAGTCAACAATTGTTAATATTTTTGTTGTTTTGGTATGTACATATGTATGTATGTATGTTTATGTTAAAACGTACAATTAAAAGAGCACCTCTTATCTAATTAAAAAAAAACAAACTGTAGTGCAAATTTTTGGGTTTTAATTTGACAACATAACTATTAGCACAACATTTGACATCATTAATCAATTATAGTAAATTATAATACAGTTCTAATGACTTAATAGGTGCGAAAATTTCAATAATTGAAATGCGGAGAGAAATGTTTAGTGAGTGTGAACAAAAACTACACAAAGAGGTTAAGCAACTTAAAATTGTTTTGAATAAATATGTATTAGTTAAAAGTAATACAGTTCTTCAAAGTGTGTAGCGTCCAATTTAGTTGTAGTACCAAACACAATATAGCTTTAATTAGTTTAACTGAATTAAAACTGTTATCTTCAAAATTTTAATTCACATCATTTTTGTATTAAAGAAACAACAAAGCTTGCGTATAAAAAAATTATCACGATTATTTCAACTGAAAAGACAAATACCAGCACACAGCACTTAATATTTTGTACAAATACACACAAATATTTAAATTAATAATTTCTTTATCATATCAAAGAATATCATTTGTTTTACCGCAAGCATTTGTGACGCACAGAAAAGCCTTTTTCGGCGATTAGTCAGCGTTAGTGTTATAAATAATAACCAAAAAGAAAGCACAGCGAAAATATGAAGGGATTTCAAGTGCGCTTAGCTACAAAATTCTATTTGATGAGCTAAAATGGAATTACAAAGCAGTTTAAACTTTTTGCTATCTTTTCCTTACACTATAAAATAAAAGAAATTGCAAAAAAAGGCAAGCAAGAATTTGTGTAATGGGAGTAAGGTTTTCGCACGCTGAATAACAATTAAAACATTTTTTTATTTTTTCTGCACATTTAGGTGTTTTTGCAAAAAATTCGCACAAGCGATTGTGTGCTGGTGTTAACTTAGCAAAGAAAAAATAACAATAATAATGAAGTGATATATATGTATGTATGTGTGAAAGCTGGTAAATATGTACATACAAGTATGTATGTCACATCTGTTTGTACTCACAAATACACATGGTTAAGTTATAGTGTTGATGGAGCGCTACGCATTTAGCTTTCTGCGTGCCAATCCATACTCCCACTTTAGCAAAAAAAAGTTGAAAAATATAAAAAAAAAATTACATACTTGCAATCTACTTTGCTTTCATTAAGTACATAGTATGTATGTATATATGTATATGTGGAGTACATAGCCACTTGTACACATATATAAAGTTATTTATGTCTGCATTTATTTTTATTTTTTCTTCTCTTTCCTTTTCTGCTTCATAATATTTTGTTATGCAGGTGTGATAGGTATTTAAGCACACTCTAGTTAGAATTCACGCTGCAAAGGAGTCATTAAATCTAAATCAATTAAAAATTTCGGGGCCAGGTAGCAATCGAGATACTCAACAAGTGCCATGAAGAGTTAGAAAAAGAAGAAGATAAGAATTTTTTGTGACCACATCATTTGGCGAATTATTGAAGAATTTAGCTAGCTCTTAAATTTATATTAATCCTTCTATACTGTTTTTCTTTGATTATCAAATTCCAAATACAACGATCCTTCATTGAGTAATTTGATTATGCTATCTATTTTAATTTAATTTGCAAACTGAAGTTAGAAAAAAAAATTGTACATTCGTCATTTAAAACCATTTAATCTAGTATTAACCACTACAAACGCGTGACCTTGTGTTTTTCTAATTGTTTGTAATTAAAGCAGCTATTTCGTAGGAAACAACGACAAAACTTCAGAGCTTGCTGAATCAAAAAAAAAAAAATGTGCAAAAATTCCAGACGCTGCCTGCGTTGTCAATGAGTGCAAAGTTAAAAATATTTTTTTTTATGTTTAAGTTTATTTGATGGAAGATATTTAAAACAGCATGCATTTTCAAAAGCAAAAATTTCAGCATTGGTTTGCTTCATTACTAAAATAGGTATGTTGCTAATATTGTTCTAAAATTATTACACAATGTACAAAAATAATTCTGTATTTTGTATGTAGTTACGAATATCCTACTTTGCACGCTTAGCACGTCTGCATTGCATTTTTTGCAAGTTTTTTGCTGCTGCAAATTTTATTCTTCTTACAACTTTGGTATTTATCAAGGAGAAAGTTGCCCCCATGTACACAGAAACAGCATTTTTATGCAGACAATTTTCGACTGCAACTTTGCGACAAAAGAATAAAAGGAAAAAATGTGACACGAAAACTTCATAGAAACGGTGGTGTGATGCGCAATGGAGGAAAGCGGCATGTATACGTTTAAAAAGCCGGTTAGTAAGTATCCAGAAAAAGAGGATTTACTTGCATGGCAATAAAATTTGTCAGCCACCGCCATACAATTACCACACTTATTCATTCATCATAATATCCTGCATTTTTACGAGTAGCACGATTAGTGCGTTTTAATGAGGTACATATGTATGTATGTATGTATATATTTTTTTATTTCTATACTCACCATCAACACGCGGCGACGTATCATGGAAATGTTTAATCACATTGAGCAATTTCTCCCGGAATAAATATTTCAGGCTCGCCCATTTAAATACCGTATCGCCGGTTTTCGCCACATACTGCAAATAATCGTCCAACTCCTTGGGTATCTCCTTTTGCTTTAGACGCGTAAAGCGCTCCAGAATTTGCATTACTTCTTCGGCGTTTTCCATATTAACCATTTATTTAAATGTAACAATAAAAACGGGAATGTAATGAATTTGTCTGAGATTCACCGTATGAAAATTTTTGCTAGGTAGGCGTCTAGTTAACTCTAGCTTCCTCTTTTTCAATATGATCGAAAATATATATTTAAATTTCGCAATATGTCGTCTTCCTGCTGTCGCTGTAAATGTTAATGTGGCACTGGTTAGCTCGCTCTTGCCACCACAATGAAATTGATGATGATATAGACACACAAGAACGAAGTTCACAACCGGCAATGTACGTTTTAAAATATTCGCAACTCTTCTCGCTGCACAATGACGAAGTTACTCTTGTCGTAGGAGATCGAAGTTGAGTTTCGTATTTTAGGTTGCTTGTTTTTGCAAATGTGTGGCAAAACCAGCAGCAACAAATTTGCAAAACGAAAATACGACACAGAGAATTCCGTAGACCAGAGATACACGACTGCAGTAATGATACCGACACTACCGACTGAATATAGGTACGGGTACGGGAACCGACAATGGACACGACGACACAGATCGCGACGACTACAAAAAGGCACGGCACAACTATTTTATACGGGCGCGTTTAGTCAGACAAACGTGCACACACTCACGCACAGACACCAAACTTAACCAAAAGCGATGTGTGGATGGCAAACGACAGACGTGCAATGCAATAGGAGCTCAGTGGGACGAAAACTCCAGTAATAAGTGGAGACTCGTTCTAAATGATGTTACAAGTTGGAATCTAGACTGGCTAAGACCACAATTATTGGCACGAGTGGTAATACCAACAGACAAGTAATTATTTTACAAATTTTAATGGTTACGTTCCGTGCTGGTGATGCGGTGCGTTGATGACTGCTGGATGTGCGCTCTCAGACTGAACAGAATCGTTGAATTACGAAAACCTTGACGATTATGCACTGCAGACGTTCAGTTTGCAGACAGCAGGCGTCTCAGAGCAAACAACAAGGCCGGTATATAGGTGTTTGTATGTATAATAAATGTGTAACTACCCGGCTTTTACAGCTGCAACTCTTCGCACCGGTATAGTTGTTGCACGAGGTTGAAATTGGAGTTTAAAAATTTATTTTACTGTTGTTGAGTATGTAGAGACCCTTGCTTAGTGAGGAACAGGCGCAAAGAAGACAAGAGATTTTCTCTTGCCGACTTAATATGCAGCTGCTCCGGATACGGCTTACGATCTGAATGAATGGTACGTGCTGTTTAGGTGTGTGTACATGCGTTGCAGGTAAAATTTTGATTTGCAATCTTGCTCCTGCGAAATGTAAATGCAAAGAAAGTACATAGCAGAGTTTAGAATATGCATACAATTTTTGTATATACAACAGAATAATATTGGTTAATAAATTGTTTAAAAAACCATTTTAGTCGCATAATTTTTGTTAGCGAAAAATCTTGCTGTCGGCAGCGACGCTTTTTGGTACGTAGCGGCGGTGTCACAGATGTGGGAAAATAAAATCACTAACCTGTTAGAAAGAAGCACTTATATTAAAATTATTCAATTATTTATTTCACTGCTACAATTCAAAAGTCAACCAGTTAATTCTATATGATGGTTTCGAAATATTCAAAATTACTTTACGGCTTCTGGCTAAAATAATAAATTTGCAAGTTCTCTTCCAGCGCGTTTAACAAATGAAATCTGCGTGATGTTGCCAGCTGTTGTGTTTGTATAGACATACTGGAAAGGTATATAGTGCTAAGTAAATAATTTTATTTATTTTTTTTACATAACTCCGTTGTATATTTACTCATTTATAATATATTTTAAGGTTTATTTATCCATTCCAAAATGTTAACTTCATATGGTTTCGCATTAACGCAATCTATTTGCAAAAATCATGTGGCGCTTATCACAGCTGTTTTGTAATTTTACCAGTGCCACTCAAAATGTTTTATGGAAAGTAAACTTCCATGCTCTGTAGGAATCATGATTAATTATGGTAGGAACTTACATACATAAATAATATTTTTGAATATAAAATATTTTACGTTTATTATATAAAGTTTAAGTATATTTCAGTAGAATTGTTATTATATACGATTACTACAGTTCTTATTTTTTTGTGAAGGGAAATGCAACCCATTTCAAATTATTTGCAAATGTTATGTATGTATGTTGTTACTTCTTTATGAGGGATTTGTTTAAACATTTAAGTAGTTGTAGCCACAACCACTGTGGGTGTATACATATGTATGCAAGTAAGGATAAGACATTGCGCACTTACCTGCAGTCACGTGCCCTTCCTAGCCTTTGTTTTCATTCACAGTTCCATACATACAGCCGGCGAACATTAACTCCTTTCTAAATGTGATTTCTTGCACATAAAAAGTTAGTGTATGTGTGTGTATGTACTTATGTATATACTTAGAAAATTTTGAAAAAGGGAGAGAGAATACCAACAGCTGTTCCATTTATGGTCACACCTGCCTGTCATGCTATTAAGATACCTATGGAATTAACGCTTTGTCATGCTTCAAAGGCTAACAGCCATACATATACAATAAGTGCAAGTAAAATATTACTTTAAAACTTTGCTTGAGTTTTCTTGAATTTCTTATGCATTTTATTCAACTTGCCTTTTAGGTAGTTTTAGAATAATTTACAATATTTTATGAATTACTTAAAATTACAAGGAAATTCGGTATATTCCGCAACGTAACTGCATGTAACTTGTAAATAACATATTTAAATATTATTTTTTATTGCTAAATGTATTTAGTTTTTACAAAAGAAAGCTCATTTGTAAAACATGTACAAAATTATTAGGTTTTAAGTTATTTTATAATATTACTATTATTTTTTCTAATATATAGCAGTTCAACTAATTTTATGAAGAATATTTGTAACAAATTAGATTACAATACAAATAAAAATTAAATTACTATAATATAATATTATCATTCTTATTATTAAGTCATGTTCTTAAAACATATATAATATAATATAATAAGGTCTAATAAGTACTGTTTTTAATAAGTTAACAATTTTTAAAACACAAATTATAAGTTTTTTATATACATACATAGTTTTTCAAACGTGATTTATTCCAAAAAGTGTTTTTCATATTTGTAATTGCTGCTTAGAAACCTTGAATTAGTAATAAAAATGCGTTTTTGCTATAAATGCAATACGAAATATGTAGGTGAATTTTTATTATTCAACTTTTAAGTTTTTTTGGAAATATTAGTCTAATTGCACAAAAATTATTGCTTCTTAAAGATACTTATAAGTATATGATAAAATATTTTTGGTTATTCCCAATTGTGTGTGTGTGTGTGTTTTTTTTTTGTTTTTCAATACAGTTAATACACTTTAAATGCCGCTAAGTTCTTTAATGACTAAGTCTATTAAATTGCTTTGTCTTACTTGTTACTTTTAGTAAATTGTCTTATTTCTCTAAGTTTGTGAACAAAACAGAAAACTTAATTTTCAAATTATTCTAATCATAACTTCCACAAATATGCAATTAAAATTAATAAGAAGAACCAAAACAAAAACATTATAAAATCAATTAAAAAGACCATTGTAAAATAAATTACAAGCGCTTCATTTAGGTGTACTTTTTTACCAAACTTATATGAAATTTTTTCAAATCATCATCGTCTTTATATCTGTTTGAAAGTTTTCTACCTTCACCGAACAATCAGTTATAATCTCATGCACTCTTGCACATTACAGTAATTAAAATTAAGTATAAGTTATGTACATATGTATGTTTGTACGCAAATTTTAAGGCAAATAAGAGTTAAATAAAGTGCCTTCGAATATAAATGAAAATTAGCATTAACCGTTAAAATTATAATAAAATTTTTCCAGAAGCACGTCTGCTTTTATTCAATTTACTCTTGGCCACTAAATTTCTGGAACAAAATTACCGTTTATGTATTTTTCCATTGAATTCGCTTAGAGAATAAGATAAACGTCAATGTTAATAATAAATTCCAGAAATAAAATGGTGTCTGCTGTCATTGGCAAAAAGGTAATAAGAAATAAGTAACTAAAACAACATAATAGAAATTAAATTTATTTAAATTATGTCGACAATTTTTAGTTCAAATGTATACATAAACATTTCCTCCGTAGGGTGCTACAACATACTTTACGCGCTCCACTTCTTCTAGCATACAATTCTATTTTCTTAGAAATAGTTTGTATTGAAAAGAAATTCTTGTAGTATTTTAACCACCTTGAAGTTTTTCAGCCACCTATGTATAGGTTTCTGCGCACAGCACAGCATAAAATAAAATAGTGCGAAACTATAACGAAATATCTTACGGACACCCGAATTACTAGGCACATTTCCTATTTAAAACTTCATCTAGGCCACTTATCCTTTTTGGTGCATAGTCCCATTCATTTACATACATATGTACGTATTTATGTATATGCATGCATTTTACTATTTGTCCTTGTATCGTAAATGTAAAATCTAGTTGCAAACAATGATGGAAATAAGACATACCCACACATACATACACAGCAGTGTATTTTACCTACCAGGTAGTTTACTTGTATTTAAAAGTGAGTAATACGTGAACCAGCGAGAGTTCGCATACAGGGTATGGAAATTGCTAAATAAACTGCGAATATATGTATATTAATATACTTGTTTAAATAATGTTAATAAATATTTTAATGATAATAGTAATAACATTTTACATGTTTCGTCCTGTTTCTTCTCTTTTCACTTCACATATAAAAAAAATAAACAGGTTTTTAAGACAATACAATCAAAAGTTTTATGTTAGACGAGGGTTTTGAATTTTTGAATTAAAAATTGCATTTGCAAAACAACTATTTTTAGTTTGTAGTGCAATTTTTGGGACTATATTTCCGGTATTTGAGCTAAAAATTTGTTTTGTTTCAATCTTTCAAATTTAACAATTGTTTCTAATTAAGATTTTCGAGATTAAAAAAATTACTTCAAAAGTTAAATCAATTAATTTTTTAAGGCATTCTTTGCAACCCTGGCTCGATATTAACAAAAAAAAGTTGTTAACAAATTAAAGCACTTTTATAAAAGCAAATTCAATTAAATATGAGTCCTACACTGCTTATTAGTAAACAGCTGATTGTCAAAAAAGTAAATAAAACACAAATATGTGAATTATCACAAATAAATATTCGCTAAAGCTTTACCTCTGCGGAAATTGATTTAAATAAGTATCTTGCTGGGTACTAAAGACACTAAGCTAATGTATAACTTTAATATTTAATAATTGCCTTACGGCGCTCATTATTTTTAGGAAGTTTGCAAATAATACATTACGAAATAATTGAATTAACATCTGAACTAATTTTGTTTTATAATTCCGAAAAATGTTAATAACAAAAGATCTGTTTAAAAATTTTACTTAAACGCGCATGCCTAATTGAAAAAAAAAATAATCCCAAGCTTTTAAGTTACAATAAAAAAATTAAATTGCTTTAAAATATATATTTTTTTCACGTGTTCTGCCATTTTGTTTTCTTCTAAAATAAAAATAAAAAAATTAACTTTCACTTTTAAATCCCAGAACTAGAAATTGAAAATTTAATAAAACACCGATTTTCGGACTAAATCGAAAATTAACTTGCGAACCAAATTTTTTAATTAATAAATTCGCAACCTTGGTTGTGAGTTTTGCCAACTTAATAAAAAATAAATCATTACTCAACAAATATGTAAAAAAATAGTAACAAGTAGAAGTAGCTAGAAATAATGTTGCATAATTTAAAAGAAAACTGTGGAAGTTTTGATATACAAATGCATTACTTATAATCTATTTAAGTCTATAAGAACTTAAAAAACAAAAATGAGGCGACTTAAGACATTTTTAATTCTCATTCAAAAATAAAATTAAGATTACCCAAGAAATGTATTTAATTCTCACGCCTCATCGCCGTTTTACGTATTTTTTACCAGCACCTACAAGTATTCCGTACTTTCACAGCCCTCAGCGCATGTTATTCAGTTTTGCGTAACGCGCAATTCGATGCGTTTCTTAAGCGATTCGAATGTCTGCTGCATGCTACGCATTTGAAAGCGTATCGATGTGGTGACGTCACGTTGCAACTGGTGCACCTCGCGTATATTTTGTACCAGATGATGATATTCCGCCTTGACCTCCTCCATGGACTCGAGCAGTTCCATGACACAAACGCCATCAACATCATCCAGGCTGCTGGTATGGTCCAATGTCGTTTCGACTTCGTGCAATTTGTGTGCCACGGTATAGAGTTGGGTGCCCGCGTGCGCGACCTTTGTGCATTTTATTGTAAGTACGTGCGACATGAAAGAGAGTAAGCATAAGAGCATGAGTAAAGCAATATGATGTTGCGTACACATACATATATACTTGTTTATATATAGCTATACTGTAATTTAAACAGCAACAATGACGACATTAAATATTTGAGGACAATATCTGCAGAGGGCATGATAGTGTGCGGTTGTAGGAAGTAATGAAGATAATGCGGTTCTTTGTATGGGTGCGGTAAAAATAAACAAAAGCGCACAAAACTATGCATTAATAAAGGCGAAGAGGTCACGAAGTAGGTCAGCAGTTATAAATTTGAAATGAACCAGAATATCATAGTAACAAAAAATGTAAATGTATAGTACTTAAAATCAAGCCATAGTTGCAAGAACTGTAAATGTATGTACTTAAAATCGAGTAGCGTAGATATTTACCGACTTTTCCAGCTCGCTCATATCCTGATAGCCCTCCATTTTTAATCCTAAGCGCGTGTATATGTTTGCAGGCTGCGACGTGTTGTTTATTCTTCTTTATAAATTTGCTGTTATTGCATTAATGTGCCGTAAAACTAAATGCAAACGCAATTTGTTTTGTTAAAACAGATATCGATGCACTTTTCAATAGCTGCTGCTTTGAAATTACTTGCGGTTAACACAACGATGCTTATGTAGTTGAATAATATAATTTTCTTATAGAAACGAGACGGTTGATAGCGCTATTATGCTTAGCTTAATTATTTTGTTATTTATATACCACGCTTAAATATGTACTTATATAATATTCATTCAAACGATATTTTCACACACTTATTCTTCTCCCTAACACTCTTTGTAACACATAATAAATAATTATATATATAATATACTTTGTTATTACTATATTTTTATTATATTTTCCTTATCCTTTGCACAGCTCAGCTACGTCGCAGTCTTCAAATGTTAATACACGTTCCGCCCAAATGTCTATGCTATTTATACCAAAGAAATACTTGTTATCCTGCCACAACAATACACAGCTCTCCCAAAGTTTAACATCACTGCTTCAGCAGCATCTCAAACCCCTAACCTATGCCAATAAACTCGCACAACTTTCATTTCATCATTCCAACAACTACTAGGCACAACACAAATACATACATGTATGTATGTATATATAACAAGCATCTTCACACCAAGTTTACGACCTGACTCTATATTAGCCAGCGTTAAAAAAGACAGCTACTTCCACAATGTGCCACCCACCCCTTATAACAGCGCTCTTTTCTGAATGTAAATATAAAATACAGTTCCGTTCTCTCTGTTATTCTGTACTTAACACTATGGTACAACGTGGCGTATGCGCAACATTTTTCTGCTTTCATGTTGTGAGTACACTTGTGTGTACATGCACAAACACTGTGTATGGCATGTTTCCGTCATACCTTTTTCACATCTGCTGTGCTCATACAACGTTTATAATACATATATATGTGTGTGTGTGTATATGCTGTGTGGTTAGTCAAACAAGGAAATACCATTTGTATAACTGGATACGCTGCCATGTTTGTCTGCCATTTTAATAGACGCCTACAAAAGGGAGACAGCATTGATAAGCGCTTTAATATGTGCATATACATATGTGGTATGTTAAGCTACAAAGCAAGATAAAGCTTCCAAATATACATACATACATATGTATATGTATGTGTATGCTTAGTCAAGCCATGTCACACAAAATGGTATTTTTAAATGTACAACCAATGTTGGGTTGCGGTAATTTCCGGGTATTCAATAATTTGCGAGCCTATGAATAAAGTGAAAGCTTTCTGAATATACATATGTACATATAAAGAACAGTAGATAGAACACAAATGTATTTTAGATAGTTTAAAATTAGAAAATATCATACATATGTATGCACATGTAGTTGAATTTTAAAATTAGAAAATTTTAATAATAGAAAAATTTCTTTAAAATGGATGATTGATGCAATAAGTGTTTTTTAAATATATATTAAAAAATAGTATTTATTCACAACAGGCTTAAATTAATTATGGATTTCGAAAAAAAAGATAATTATATTTATATTCCGAAAATAATATTAATTCAAAATAAAAGCATATTCTTAATTTTACAAGAAAATTAATAATTAGAATTTCATAGTGAGTTTTTAACAAAAACATAAATGGGAAATCCGGATAGACGAATGTCTAAGGACTTTAAAAAGTCTTCCAAAACAAGGGATTTTGTAAATATCCATCGAATTGAATATTCCAATACAAGGAGAAGCTAAACTAAAACTCCTCATAAGCGAATGTTATTATATGTATGTCCAATTTTTAAATCTGCAGAGCCTAAGAAGCCTTCGTAAACATCCAAATGCTAACAATATGTTGCCTATATTAATACAGTACTCAAACTTTACATAAGAGAGTTTTCGAAAACGAACTACATATACATACATATGTACATATGTTAAAGTTTTAAATACCACTCAAAAAAAATATTGAGAATTTTTAAAAATAACCGAATATTCATAAATCCGGGCAAAGGAATACTTATGTATAATATGTAGATATGTAGATACATATGCTAAGCGGATATCTTGTGGGTCAACGAATGGTCCCTAAAATTATTATTAACGGGATATGCATTCTACCACGTTTTTATCAGAAAAAGCAGATACTATCTACCACGTTTTTATCAGAAAACGCAGATAATTTGTGTCTAGATATTCGAAAATGCGAATAGTCCCACCTAGTTTTTGAAGCAAATAAATATACTAGCATAAATTAGAGTTAATTTTTTGAAATGAAGAACAAATATAAAATATAGTATATTTAAAAACTCTTCGGAATTACCATCCGCTGGCTTGTGACGTCATGTGACGAACTAATGGCTATACAAATACATGAACTCTATCACACAACATCACTATGTCTACACTAACAACTACAACTGTTAAGAATTTTGGTGGTAAAATTCACTGGACGCTTAATTGCGTAGCATGATGTGAACAGCACAGGCGGCATTTTCAGATGATGAGCGCAGAAATGTATGCTGTTACCTCGTCATTAGGCGGCGGAAACTATGGGGTGGTGTTACAATGGTTGATGCCCATGTTTATGGGCTCATAGGTCAGTGTTATTGCGCAGGAAGTAGCTAAAAAGAGAATTCCGTGACAAATTGAGCGTACAACAAGCGAGATTACATAAAGTGAAAGAGTACAGAACTGTTATTGAAAGCAAAATGTTAAATAAAAAAAATATTTTTTTTTAATAATACAGATCTGCATACCTATATGTAAGTTTGTATAAAAGAGCAAACCAATTCTGGCATATTTTATGAATTTTAACATATGTATATGTATGTATTATGCTCTTCACACTTCCACAATCTTGCCTGATTTAAAGTTAGAAGTGTCATTCACCTACAAATAATTACCATATAGGATAAAGTAGTATGTGTGTCAACGACATGGAGGTGCTAAAAACACTTGCTTTTGTTTACATAGAGTGTTTGCCACTTCTTTTATGGGATTTACTATTTGCTAATTCAAAAAGTTTCGCTTCCTGTCAAAGCTACTTTAGAGATAAGCAAGTAAAAGTGAATCAAAAGTAAGTTAGTGAAAGGCTATTTCGAACAATGATTTTTTATGAAAAAGTAGATAAAATGGCAGTCTTACCTTTGTATTCTAACATATTAACATTTTCAAGTTGTACATGTTTTTATAAGTGGTGGTGAGCAGTTGTCCTACTGAGAAGCATTTTATAAAGTACACAAAACGATTTTTATTCTCACAATGAAATCTTATAATTTATATCTGAACTAACATTGCTTGACTTGGGCATTCTCCGCGAGGCTTAATGATTTATGTTGGCAAAGTTTTCGAGTATAGATACGTTTGAACTTTATACAATATGTAGGTTAGGCAAATTTTTGAAGAATTTTTAAACTTACCCACCACAACACTGGAACATATTCTAGCGATTAGCATTTATATGTTATAATTTACTCCATCTTACACCCATTCGGATATTTAGGAATCCAATTAGTACCTTAACGAGGTCCTAGCTCTTAAAGAACTAGTTTTGATTACGTCGTCATGAGGCTCTTAAATGTGATAGATTTCTTACAAAATTTGTTAATCATAAAGTGTAGACTATAGCAGTTCAACTAACAAGTTATTTTAGATATTTTCTTCTTAATTTAAATAGTTTTACTCACTTCAACATTTTAACAATTGTGTCAGAAACACATTCCAATATGAAAAAAGGGAAGTTCCAGTGGAATGGATTAACGAAGTTGCATTTCCGTTTATCAAAGTCGCAATCTTAGAATTAAACTTTTTATTTTAACAAAACTTTTTATTTTTAAACCAAAGTTTTACTTAATAATAATGATTTTCGAATATTTTAATACGATATAAAACTTGAAATTAAAAAAATTAATACTTCAGATCATATACATATATAACACATTTAAATTAACAGGAAATACATTTGTCGGATGTGGCAACCCAACAAAGCAGCTGTTTGCTAATTGTCAACATTTTTAAAATTCTTATCAGCGTGTTTGTTGTGATGCGCACTTGTCGTTGCTTTTGTTTTGATTCTGTGATAGCTCAGCTGTTCATACAATTTTATACGTAATTGTGGTGCTTACTAGTTTAATAAGTTTTAATTAATAAAACAGTTACATTAAAAATAAATGTATTTAACGAATAAACGCATGGAATATTAGCGCGACGTTGTTAGCTACAATAATTGTAGCCGCCACAGTCGCATAGCATACATGCATGTGTAAAACTAGCTGCAGTTCTGTAACATTTATACCAATAAAGATAATAAACAAGTGATAATGATACAGACGGTATCGGTGAACAAAGCAAACGATAACATTAGCCAACAAAAACGCCAGGAAATAAAAAGAGAAATTAACAAAAAATTTCCGCAACTGAATCTGTTGGCACTTTTTCCAAAAAGATATACATATTAGTACACGCCTGTCTACCCGCAGTCTACAATTAATTGAATTGGCGCAATACTACGCTCAACTGCAGTTTCCATGCAGCTCAAATATCACTGCCATCTAATAACTGCCGTCGGCATGCACACCACGCGACAATCAGTAGCCTATATACGAAGCCGGACTTCGTCGAATGCGCATACAATGTTGTTGCCCGGTTCCGTTTGCCTGTTATCAGCCCATTTAACAAGAGCTTTGTCGTCATTGCGTTTATTAGCGCCGACGCCGTTGTTATTGTGTAATAGAAATTTTAGCATGAAAAATAAAAATATTTGCACAATTGACAGTTCATATCGCGAGTACAGTAAAATTCGTTGTTTTAAGTACGTTGTCTCGTCTCTTTCACATTTGCAACAACCCATTCAGCTACTAAGCGATTGTCAACGAGTGCAAAAGCGAACGCAAACGCGTTTTATTTCAACTACAAGTAAATTGTTTAAGTACGTTATGACTATTATTCATGGAATATTGTAAATAAATGTAAATGTTTACAGACGAAATTCGGGTGGAAAAGACATGGAGGTGCCAGAGGGTGTATTCTGTGGTAGCGTTGATCGCTTCAATGGTGTGCTGGTGGACTCAGAAAAGGAATACGATGAAGCCACAGATTTTGAAAAGAAGCTAGAGAGTAAGTAGACAAAAGGAATTTGAAGTTTTTGTATATTAGTATTAGGTGTAAGTTATTTGCATTTTACTGCAGTACTTATGTGAAATATATAGTATTCAGTCTAAAGTTAAATGGAAATCAATACTTAACTGAACTTATTAACCTTTAATTGAATTTAAATTTTATGTGAAACAGCACAAACTAGCAAATTTGTCATGATAAATTAATCAACAATGTGTTGATAAACAATTTTAGAAGAAAACATTGATTATATATGCCCTCTGAAAGGTTAAATAGATCGATGTGTACACTTCTACACACATAAATACGTTTGTTAGAACTACTATATACTGCATCAAATGCTTTCCATTAACTTGTTTGGTACAATATAAGGGTATATTTAATTACCAAGATAAGCATTCGTAAATAACTTCATATACATTCATAATAATAAGTGCAAAGTTGCATAGATACAAAAATACTTGTTACGTATACAATAATATATATGTATGTACATATACATATACGTACTATTACTAAACTACTTTCGAATTTTAGTAATTAGCTTTGTAACTAGAAATAGCATATATTTGAGCGTTTATTGTACCCTGAACATGTACATGTACATATACATATGTATTAAGATTGCCACGAATTTTATAACACTCAGAAAGAAGCGTCGGGGAATCTATAAAATAGTTCATTTGTAGAAAGCTTTATTATTTCACAAAATTCATAAAATTTAGTAAGCGGAATAATCTCCTAAGAAATTTTTCAGATCTGACCACTTTGGCATATACTACAAACCATATAAACTGACTGATCAAAGTGAAGTATTTTTTCTATTTCACGAGTAGTGAATTAATCTTCGAATATTTTTTTACATCGGACCACTATAGCATATAGCTGCTAATGATATAGAACTTTTTATACTGTTTTATGCTACAAAAAAATGCATCTAAAAGCGTATTCTTCTTGTTATATTTTTTCCTAAATGCAGAAAAAGAATATTTTACGTTAATCGCTACTAAAAG
Source organism: Bactrocera neohumeralis (assembly GCF_024586455.1). Lineage (NCBI taxonomy): Eukaryota > Metazoa > Arthropoda > Insecta > Diptera > Tephritidae > Bactrocera > Bactrocera neohumeralis. The sequence continues at coordinate 66,040,516 of NC_065922.1, forward strand.
GAAATTTTATTAAATAAATATTTTCTTAAAGAATCTTTAGACCACTGGATTTCCATTAAACGGCGCGCCATATGGTTTACATTACGGAAAGAACATGCAGCATGGGTGCCACATTTAGCTAAGGTCTGAATATACGTAAACATACATAAGTATATATGTAAAATATATATGAATGTACTTTTTATTATTATTTGTCACTAATTTCTGCCATTCTCATTTGTAGGCCGGCTTTGTATTCCATCATGTGGACACTACCTCCTCCTCGCTTGTGATGTATCGCTGGCTGCCAACCCACGAATCTGCCAATATACCAACATTTTGCCATACAATGCTTGGTGTTGGTGGACTTGTTGTCAATGACAACGATGAAGTGTTAGTTGTTAGTGACCGTTATGCATTAATCGCAAATAGTTGGAAATTACCTGGTGGTTATGTGGAGCCCGGTACGTTTATGAAAAATTTATTTATTTAAAGCATTTCTAACGTTTAACAATTGTAGGTGAGGAAATAGTAAATGCAGCTATACGCGAGGTGAAGGAGGAAACCGGTATCGACTGTGAATTCCGTACCGTTATTAGTATACGACATTCACATGGCGGAAACTTTGGCTGTTCAGATATGTACGTAGTTGTTGCTTTGAAGCCACTCAATCGTGAAGTACATAAATGCGAGCGTGAAATCGCTAAGGCACAATGGATGCCGGTTAAGGAATATTTACAACATCCTGACGTGCACGAGACAAATCGTCACTTTATGCGCACCTATTTGGATTATAATAAACGCAATATACGTTTTACATATGAGCGCGCCCAACATCGTGTGCTGAAACGCGAGTACACATTGTTCTATATGAAACCGGTGGAGGAGAAAAACGAAAGTTGAGCCAAGTAGTGAAGTTTTTTATGCGTAACAGCACTTTTCATCCTTCAAAAGAAAATTTAAATTTTTGAGGTTATGTAGTGTATGATTTTTAGGCAACGGAAAACGCAGATAGACCAGTGAACATACAACTGCTTTTTCTAGTTCGTTATATAGTTAAATATAATATTCCACAAAGTGGCCTTTCAAAATAAACTGAAATAGATTTGATTACACAATAAAAAAATTACGATGTGTAAGTGAAAACTGGTACAAATAACTTTATCGAAAGTTAACTTAGCTCAATTAAACTAAAAATAATACCCAAATTGTTACAAGTAAAAATAAAATCACCTTCGATAACATGCACCAAGAGGTTTTTTTTTTAAATTTATTTACACATTTTGAAATTTAAATGTTTGTTTCTTCCATTGTCGTCGAGGTACTATTTTTGTATTTACGATTTGTTAAATTGTTACAATAAATTTATAAGAAAAAAATATAATTTTTTTTATTATTAAGTGGGGCATTGCAGGAGCGTCTGTTTGTATTTGTGTCGGATGTCAGTGTAGTTTGACTTCTATCTTTCTGGCAAATGGTTTAATCGAGTGTCTATACTATTGGGAGTTTGCAGGTTTCAATGCGAGAATAGTGCCAACACTTTGCACACGCCTATTTCTCCCCACGAAGCTGTTAATTTCTTGGTTTTGATTTTTTCTTATTTTTGTTTGAAATTATTTTCCTCAATATGCTTACCTGTTAAAAATGCACTGCTCAAATAAAAATAATTAAATTTATTTCAAGACATTTATATTAATCAAATATTTTAAATTACATTGTACATATATTCTTAATGACATGCAGTTTTATGGAAAAATAAGAAAATCGTTGAACTCATATGAAAACAAAATGCAATATCTGATTTTAATAAAGCTCAAAAATATCCTTTAGACCAATCTTATGTAGTCCTTAAGTTTCAATAAAGCTGCAACTGGCTATATGGATGGTACAAAGTCTCAAGTATTAATATTTTGTGAATATATAATAATATTGCAACTGAACAAATATACTCCAACTACTCTAATTGAAAATAATATTTAATGTTTATATAAATACAGCATTACATTATTAGTAAAATTTACTTTTAAATAACACAAACCAATAGCAGTTACATTATTTCAGTAAATATTTTTATTTTTTTTTAATTTAATAATCGCTTACAAACTAACAACTAATAGACAAATTATGTTTTTTATTAATAAGGTTTTAACAGCTTCTTTATATGGCAGTAGCAATTTTATACTAGCAAGAACCAGCAGGTCTATCTGCTTCTTCCGCTCTCTTCTGCTGTTTTTTTGAGTTAAGAACGTTTTTTGTTTCGCAGAAACTGGCTAGTTAGTGATAGTTAGCAGTTAAGAAACAAACCTATAAAAACGAAACTAAACGGCTGATTTTGGCATTTTAATACAATTTGTAGTCCATATAGAGTAGAAAAGTAACAAATATTTATATTCTCTGATCCTCTTTGAACCATGATTCAATTATATACAGATTGTATTACTACAGAGCAAAAAGTTTTTTTTTTTTTGATTTACAATCTATTCGTATACAGTTATTACTAAAAAAAAAAAACATATTTTTCTTGGTTGGAATGTGTAAACAATTTTTAATCATAAATAACAGCTGGTCATGACAGCATGTGTTAAAAATGCTTTGACACAACTTTATGTAACTCCGTGGGTTCATATAAAGTAAAAAAGTATACAAATTAACAAGATGTTTATATGTACTGATGCTCTGAACGCGATGTGAATAGTGGTTCTTACTCATTAACGCGATTTTTTTTGCCTCAGGTTCTAACCGCTTTAATAATAAGCCATATAATGAATGCTTACAATTCTAAATTAATAAACTAAACAACTTAAATTGCATTGCATCAGTGGGACATGATGCTTGTCTAAACGCGCTGCGCATTAGCACTTGTGCTAGCATAGTGATTTTCATTGCATTCTAAAAGCAGTTGATAACTACGCGAAAAATGCGTCTGCGCAGCAGCTGTTTGTCGGGGATTTTGTTGCTGTTGAGCGCTTTCCTTCAAAGCTGGAAATAAATCGTTTTATTATATGCTTGTCTTTTTAATTTGCATGTATTGTTTACCGCTTTTCAACTTTCCATTAACGCGCATAAAATTTGGTGTGAAGTAAGCTGCGCTGGATTCTTTTATGTTTGACCAGTTTTCATATTTGGTTACTGGAGAGCGTCCCAGCAACGATTTGTGTGTTTTATACATATCTGCACTCTCTATCAAACGGCGCGAAGGAAGATATCTTCTCTGACCACGTCTGAAAGTGGACGATGTTACCATATTACTGGAAGGTGAGCGTATATCATTCGGCGTTAATGCATTTTTGCAAATAGTATTGGTTTGTGCGTCAACAGTTGCGTTTTCGATTACGCTGTCATGACTGCGTTTACGACTGTGAGTTCGCTTTACTTTGCTGGCAGTGTCTGGCATAATAAAAATCAAATAAAAAATAAAAATCAAATAAAAATAAAAATAATATAAAAATAAAAAAAATAAAAAAAATATAAACAGAGAAAAAGAAAAAAAAAACAAAATTAAAGGAATAAGTAAAATATATAAAAATAAATAATAACATTATTATTATACTTATTATCTATAACTGCAAATTTAGTGGTGTTCTTACCAGTTTCAGGGCAGTCTGTTTCAGTATTAGCTGGAGTTTGATGTTCAATGGTACTACCAAAGTACATAGAAGATTTGTATGAATCCTGTGAACTGGTGATACTGTTGATTGTTGATTCTGAGTCCTGTGCCTCTTCGCCTATTTCTTTAATTGTATCAATTACATTTACAAAACTCATTCGTCGGCGCGTGCGTTTCGCGATGCAGCTTGTGTTTAATGGATCCGATTTTACTTCAATCTCGTCCACATTTTCAGCATTGTTGTTTTCGGTTTGTGTATGTTTAGTTTGCGGATTGGACTTTACTTCATTTAACAGTTGATAGAAGTAAGTCATTAAACGATTACCATGATTCTCACCATTTCCAATCTGCTGACCATTTTCGTCGTCCAAGTCTTTATAACATTCAGACTCAAAGAAGGTACTGCCTTGGCTCGGTTGGTATGTGTTGTGTGAGCTTAAAGAAATGTGTTCATAGGTATCATTATCTTCACAAACATTTTTCTCTTCTGATTTAACTTCTATTTTTTTCATAGATCGACGACGGGTGCGATTCGCTATACAGCTTATATCTAAAGGACTTGCTATTTTCTCATTCGTTAGTTCTGTGCTACACACATGGTTCTTCGTATTATCGTCAGCTGCGTCATTACCGTCATCATACTCAAATACTTGACAACATTCGGAGGACTTATATGAGGCTGTGGATTTATTATCCTCATCTACTTGACCCTCTAACGTGGGTAGATACGTCGCAACAGATTTCCGTCGTGTACGTTGTGCAACACATGAAATATTTAAAGCATAATTTTCTTCGCTGTCCTGGCTTTCTGCACTATTTATGGCTGCGTCGACAATTGTTGCATTAACATCAAGCACTAAAAAATTACATTTATTTTTTTTTATACGCTAATAGAAATAATTAAAATTACCTTTCTGTTCGACTGCGTTCTGCATATTAATGACATTTTCTTGCTCTTCAACAGCATTCACTTGTCTTTCATCATCGCTGCACAAATAAGCAAGTTGCATTTGGCATTCAATCGTAGTGTCATCAGAGTAATTCAAACTGTCACCTAGTTCCATTATTTGTGTTGTATTTTCATTTTCAATATATGGTCGTTGAATTATTTCATTGTCAACTTCTTCCTCACTAATAATGCCACACACATCTATATCTGAATTTTCATCTTCAATTATATCTGCATCATCAGCATTCGCTAGTTCTATAAACTGTTGCTGTGCCTCCATAGTCTCAAGGCCACTGTTAGCATGCAGTATACTTTTACAATTGTCACATTCAAATGTGTGGCTGCGTTGTGGCGTGCAATGAAGGTGCATTGCTACAGAACCGCATGTTACACAATAGATGAATGGATTATTTGTGGTTTGCGCTTGAGTGCGTCCCTTTCTGTTATGACAGGTTTCGGCCGCACATACACTGGGACGCTCAAGCAATTCGGCATACGCATTGGGAACCATCTCCCACTCGGCATCTCTAAAAACAAAAAATAGTAAGTTTTATATATATTTCTATGCTAGCATAAAGTAAAGAAACGGGCACCTACTTGTTTTGCACGAAAATGCCACTCAGCGACATATTCTGTTTAAAATTTGTATTATCATTGCAAAGCGGACATTTAAAAAAATATCCTGCATTTTTAGCAAATTGTTGTAGACAGTATTTGTGAAACCAACCATTCCGACAACATGGTGCACGTATCATATTGACTGCACTGAAGCGAGTGCTTTCATTGAAGATTTTTTCAAAGCATATACAGCACTCATCGTCTTTTTTTGGGCGATAATTAACTTTGCGTACATGTCTATGGCAGAAAGAGCGAAAACTATGAATAAATTGATTCATGGCCCCATTTTCTATGCCACAAATCATGTGAAAATTTAAGTGACAGCGCCTTTCACAACATCCTATGTTGGCCATCACTTCTCCGCAATAACAGCATCGCTGAATATAGAAATAATATATTATTGTTTAAGGATTAAACAGATTTTGTGTTACTTACAACAGTTGATACTCGTTTTTTCTCTGCCGCAATATCTTTTGGTAGAAATCCCAAAATTCCCTCATCATCTTTACCATTTTGTGTAATGGCAGAAGATAAATACTAAAGTAATGAAATAGAAATTGATTACAGAAAAATCATTGAACAAAATCAAAATATTGGAATCAACAGCAATTAGTTAGATTTTGCATGCATATAATCGGGCTTATACTAACCAAGCAATTAGTATGCACGCCTTTTCCCTTTTTTTTCAGAAATTCGCCGTATTTAATACTGTCACGACGACTTGAACCGCACAATTCGCACTTCATGCTTACATTTAACTTTAAATTTAAAATATAAATAATATAAAATGATGTAAATTTTTATTACACTGAAAATGTTGCCCGCCGTTTTTATGTATGTATAAATGACAAATGCCAAGCTGCCGAAGTTAGCTGTTGTTTTCACAATGCCAACTTGCCGTTCCAACAAAAATGAAATGCTTAAGTAAATTTATTGTACATATGGCATATTAACAATTCAACAATATACATATATAAAATAAAATTCATAATTTATTTATAATACATTTACCATACTTTTATTCAAACTTCCCAAAATTTTTATGCAATTAAATAATTTCCTGAATATTTATTAACTTTATTGCCAAATATAATAACAGAAGCAACTCTGTTACGAAAGAATATGCCACAGCTGTTCACTGCTTTGATTGTCAAAATAAAATATATGTAGATAGGTTTTCATGTTTTTTTAACTTATATATTATTTCATGATAACTTTACGGTTTTCATTAAAAAATTTAATTATTCAACTTTTTCACTTGTATTATCGAATTCCGTCTCGCCGACACGGTTAAATCCTGAGAAACGTATAATTTTTCCTTTATTAACGTTCAATTGTGTTGCGTATTGTTGAGCGGGTGTTAATTTAGCTTCCTCTTCACTCTTATAACCATAATATTTTGCCCAATCATTTCGTCCGGTATAAACCATGTAGCAGACAAACCCAAAAGCATTCCATGCGAGTAGCGCATAACCAATACTTAGACGTCTTTTCCACAATTGTGCACTATCCTCCGGTATGGGGTTTGTATGCCTTCGTACCCAACGCCTCAGCCATTTCAACTCAAAGAGTGCCATTGCTTAAAATATAAATATTTTAATTTTAATAAAAAATATTCACTTTGGGTAATGTTTCCTTATTTACTTCTGTTACCTCAAATTGGAAATCGACAAATAAATTTAAGGAACTCGTTCAAATCAGCTGATGCTATCAAACATATTGACACGTAACCCAACAAACGTAAAGTGATTATTCTAAGTATGTAATGTTGGAAAGTTTTTTTTTATAAATCGATTGTACTTTCAAATTATTTAAAGCGTTATAGTAGTATCTTCTTTCTATATATGGAGATATTTTAAGTTTTCCTGTTTATATTTTCATTTATAACTGCAACCTAAGGAAGGGAGGAACGAAATTCGCTGTTTCTGCTATTACTTAAAGATTTTTTTATTAGTGTTTTATAGTAAAAGTATTATAGTACATGCTTAAACGATATCTGTTCTAATTCTGGGATGATTGCTGGGTACAGATTGAAAACCTTGCAAACCCTTCCATTTTACCAACACTAGCATATCCTTGCGCATTTTTCATTCCCTTTAATAGGCATCTGATATGGCAACATTGTTTTTAATTTACGTCGTCATACGTTTTTTGTTTATTGTGGTAATTGGAATTATTCTCCAGCAGTTCTCTTATTATACATTTATCAATTTTTGATTTATTTGCAAAATTGTTAATCTAACCACAAAAATAAAATACAATATATAATTTCATATAATTTAGAGACAGAAATTTAACAAGTGTTTCCAATACAATAATTTCCACAGCTACTAAGCTCAATTATAATAAGCATATATAACTAAATATTGGAAATTTATTAATAATAAAAGAGTGAAAGATAAAATCTATTTAGCCAGACAACTTTCCAGTCAGAGAGCAATAAATAACTTAAGGAAAACGTATAATTATTATTTTGTTATGTGTATAACAATAAAAGTTTAAAATAAATACTTGAGTAGAAATAAAGAAAAGTTGGCGGTTAGTAACCACAAGAGTAAAGAAGCTGTAACTAAGCTAAGGCCTGAGTAAATTTGCATATGAAAATGCTTCCGCGGCAGCAAACCGCACAGCAACAGCAAACACAATGTAAAAATTTGGATTTTCGCAAACGCCAAATAGATACACTTAAAGTATTCAACGACAAGTGAGTTATAAATTTATACTTCTTTATGTCTATTGATTTAATTAACATATTTTATAAAATATTTGCTTTACAGTGTTGTCGAAGTGACAGAACAAGAAGAGTATTGTATACATTTCGAAACTAGTGGACGTACATTAGTACTTACAGTTCAACTCGGTGTGAATTTTCCCAATGAGCGACCCAAAATAGTTATATCACCAACTGTACAGCATCATTGGGTTAATGCGGCGACGGGTGAAGTTGAAACGGCGCCTGGATTACTCAATGTAAGTATTCGGTGTGCTTAGAGTTTGAAGGACCCTTTTTCATATGAAGCTATGACCTCTATTTCAAATCTAAAAGTAGCGGTCAAGGATGCACTGGAAATAATTAACAGTTGCTGTTTGTTTCCATAAAACTGATTGACAGTTGTTTGACCTTCATATTAACGATTTTTCAGCAGAAATATTTTGCCTGTTTATGTACGCATTCAAGGTTCCATGCGCGCACACTCATGCGACTATCAAGGATAAGAAGCCAATACTCATACATATAGAAATATGTGCAAATGTGTATATATTTGCAAGTATTATAATATTAAACATGCATGATGCTGGATTAACCATACATGTATTAGACGTTTTTTTCACGTGCAGATTTTCATTTGTTTTTGTTGTTATTACCGGCATTTGCACTTTTAGAACCTTATATGATGCCATGGTGTACAGAAAAACGGTAAGGTATCTCTACATTTGCGTAAAGGGTTACACAGTTCATAGCCATAAGATTTATTGGCCCGGATGTCCAGGCTTATATACGCATCAGCAACATAATATAATATACACTGTTTTTCTTTCTTTACAGTACTCTCCACATTCTGATCTGGGCCGCGTTGTGCAGGCCATTATACGCGAATTCGAGCGCTTTCCACCACCCATTGTAAATTCCGGTAGCCCCATTAATATACCAACGCGCGCGGTCAACGCCAACGCCACTGCTACGCCAACATCAATTGCCGCAAAATCATTAGATAGCAGTAACGAGAATTCACCATTGGATTCGTCAAAATCATGTAAACTCAATGAAAGCAGTTTGCCAAACCTATCTACATTGTCGCTAGATGAATTGAAGCAGCTCGACAGTGATCCGCAATTTTTCGATGATTTCATTGAAGAGATGTCTGTGGTGCAGCATTTGAACGAAGAACTTGACTCGATGATCAATCAAGTGGAGATAATATCACGTGCGTACGAGATATTTTTTATTCAAATTATAATTATAATGTTTTTTCAATTTCGTATTTGTAGGTGAGAATGAATCTAAAGAAACGCATTTGGTCGAATTAAAACGAAAACTAAGTGACGATGTTACAGCGCTTAAAAATCTCGGTGAAAAGTGTGATCAACTGAACAAGAAGTACTTAAAGAAGTCAGAGGAATACGCACCGCAACACATACGCGTAAATAATTGTTATTTTTCGTATACCCTGAATAGTGCATATTTATTTTACCACGGAAGTATGGAAAACTCAGAAAGAAACAACTGAGGCGCTGTAAAGTATACAAATAAATGATCACCGTGATGAGCTAGGTCGGTTTAGACAAATCAGTCGGTTTGTCTGTATATATGCGAATTATTCCCTCAGTTTTTGAGATATCAATCTGAAATTTTGTAAAAATTCTTTTCTCTCCAAGAGGCTGTTCGTTTCTCGGAGCCGCCGATATTGGACGTCAATAATATATATGTAGCTGTCATACAATCTGAACGATCGACAGCAATTTTTTGTATAAAGAACTTTTTTATTTGACGAAATGTCATCATGAAATTTGGTATGGATTATTTTCCAAGGCAACGGTGCAATCTCCGAACACATTATTCAAGTCGAACCAAAAAACATATACATAGCTGCCAGCCGAACTGGCAAAAACAAAATTTTTATTTTACAAGATATCTTCAGAAAGTTCAGCGTCCATTAACACCTGAAACAACGGTATATTCGCCGACAAAAATGTTCGGATCGGACCATTATATCTTATAGCTGCCTATAAACTTACCGATCAAAATCAAGTTCTTGTATACCATTTTTTTTTATTTCTTCGGTGCACCGAAGTTAACGTTTTTCTTTGTATTAATTGTTTTTTTTCTTTTTCTTTTGTTATTATTTATTTTTTTTTGTTTTTTTTTTTATTTTTTTTTTTTTTTTTTTTTTTTTTATATATTTTTTTTTTTTTTTTTTTTTTTTTTATATTTTTTTTTATATTTTTTTTTTAATTTTTTTATATTTTTTTTTAGTTTTGTATTTATTTTTTTAATTTTTTTTTTTTTTTTTTTTGTTTTATTTTTTTTTTTATTTTTTTTTATTTTATTTTTTTATTATTTTATTTTTATTTTTTTTTATTATTTTATTTTTTTTTATTATTTTTTTCTTGTGTTTTTATGTATTTTTTATTTTACTATTAATTTTTATTGATTTTTATACATACTTATGTATATCAAATATTCCGATATTACATAACCACACAACTCTTACTATATATGCTTACTTACCCTATAGGAATTGCTGCAAATCGCCGCCTCAAATGCGGACAGCGAATGTGATCGACACGTAGAGCAATTTCTGAACGGTAAAATCGATGTGCAAACATTTCTAAATAACTACACGCATTCGAAGAAAGTCAGTGCCGAGCGTAAGGCCAAGGAGGAACGCTTGGGGCATCAGCTGACGGCATTGGAGCGCGCCGCTATGTAAGCGATGCACATTTGTATTAAACATGTACTTGCCTGCAAGTGATTTAGCTTTTATAAGGCATATGGCAGTTATACAAGTATAGCAATTATGAATCTTGCGCAAACAATTTAAAGTTATCAGCGCGAAATTGCTTTAATTTATAGCTACGATTTTTGACCAAATGACCTGCATATAAATTTGGTCCTATTGTATTTGGTGTCAAGTAATGTCATTAGTAAAACGTCAAAGTGCGTGGTGGTGTCCAACTCATGTAAACAAAAGCAAAAAAAAAAAAATTAATTTACTCTCAATCATAGTCAAGCAGTAAAACTACACTTAAACTAAAATAAGTTAGATTTTTTCTTGTAAAGAAAAATACAAATTAAGTATATGAAAATCGAAAATATTTTTTGTTTAAAATTATTGATCCGCGGAAATGAATTCCATTGCTTTGACTAAGTAATGTCTGAATAAATCAAATAAGTTGCGCGAAATAGTGAGTGCGTGCGCCACGCCGCGTTCTGCGTTCGTAAATAAGCGCGTAGATGCTTACATACATACATACCAATATTGTGAGTGAATTACATTTAATTTCCTAAATTTGTGCAAATATTTTGTAGTATTGTAAATGCGTTGTAATTAAAAAAAAAAAAAAAAAAAAAAAAACAAAAGCAAAAAAAGAAAACTAATATATTGTGATTTCATTAATAACTTAGTAATAAGTAGAAATTATTGGCAATAAGTGTATATTTTATTTATTGCAATAAATTGAATTAAAACCAAAATACGAACTAATTTGTTGTTATTGTAACGAGAAGGTGCTACGATTTATAACTAACATAAAATATATTTTTCTGCGTGTCTGACGGAAGCGTTTGAATTATTAATACGCACATAAAATAACAAAAAATATTTATTTGGTAAACAATTTTGAGAAACCTATGATTATACATGTATATGCATGACTACTGTAAAATCCACTTCTGTTTTGGGAATGGTGATCCATCGGTCTCAACACCCGCGCCGTTTGTTCTGCTTTCTCCAGGCTGGAGAAGGAAGCAAAGCAAATGGGTTTGGCAGTGAACGAGGGCAAGACGAAATATCTCCTGTTGTCAAACAAACAGTCGTCGCACTCACGACTTGGATCCCGCGAAGTTGTAGATAGTTTCGTATATTTAGGAACCAGCATAAACACCACCAACAATGTCAGCCTGGAAATCCAACGCAGGAAAACTCTTGCCAACAGGTGCTACTTCGGACTGAGTAGGCAATTGAGAAGCAAAGTCCTCTCTCGACGAACAAAAACCAAACTCTATAAGTCACTCATAATTCCCGTCCTGCTATATGCTGCAGAGGCTTGGACGATGACAACAGCTGATGAGTCGACGTTGCGAGTTTTCGAGAGAAAAGTTCTGCGAAAGACTTATGGTCCCTTTCGCGTTGGTCACGACGAATATCGCATTCGATGGAAGACCTCCATTCCGTTGGAAGGACCAGGTGGAGAAGGACCTGGCTTCGCTTGGAATATCCAATTGGCGCCACGTAGTGAAAAGGAGAAACGACTGGCCTGCTCTTGTTAACTTGGCTATAAGCGCGTAAGCGGTGTCTATGGCAATAAAGAAGAAGAAGATAATTTCACGACCCTTTGCTGTTGTTGTAGCGGTGATCTCGACCCTGTTTAGGTGGCAAGGCGCAAGTCTATTGTCATCAAAATCATCTAATGGCAGGCCCAGGAAACGTGGTGTTTCGTGGTCGGATCATAAGGCCTCTGGGGAAATGTGCACTTGCCCAAGCGCGGCACTTGAAGTCATGCTGCAGCTCACACCACTCCTTATAGTAATTAATCAGACAGCGAAGTATACCATGCTACTCAGGGTGGTAGAGGGATATGGGAAAGAGAAGATAATTTCATCTCAACAAATGGCGGTCTTAGGTGAAGATACACCAATGGCTCTTCTTCCAAGAGACAGCGTTACAAAAACGGTAAATTTCACAAAAAAGTTTAAAGTTACTCTCGACATTAAGGTTGACTGTAGCGATTCCTTGACCTTGATCTACTACTGAGAGGCAGCACAATTTAGTGGCTCGCTGACGGCTCGAAAACATCGAAAGGTATTGGTGCTAGTATTGTAGGACCGCACACTAAAATTTTTTTCGGAGATTTTTTCAAGCAGAGGCTTTTGCTAAAAGTCAGTGAGCGGTACGCTATTCGTGGAGAAGTTAATAGGAAACTGAACAGCCTATCAGTTGCAGTACATCTGATTAGGGTGCCACGGTACAAAGGCGTAGCTGGCAACGAGCTGGCCGACTGACAGGAACCCTGAATTGCGGTGGGTTCCCACACCATGAAAGAGTTGCTACGCATGGAGGAGAAAGTGGGCAGACATTTTCCGTCTACTAGTCACATCTGTAGTGCGATTCAAGAAACACCTGTTCTACATGGGAATGGGAGAAGAGTGAATGGGATTCACAGAGCATGTGAAGCGGTGGTTAGAGTCAGACGGATACAAATACATAGATGTTTGGTAATTCGGAGTTCAAAGTGGATGATCAGGTGTGTAGGTGAAGAATGCACTGATCAGTCTGGCATCGCAAGCCAACTTGAGCTCGTCGTCTGCAATGGATGGTGGATTAACTTCAAGTACGCTATTCACTGAGAGGGAGTCAGTGAAGGTTAACACCGGCCGGTCGATTGCGTGCCAGAAGTTAGTGGTTTCCGTCAATTCCGTTGCCTGGCATCAATATCATACAATCATCTGCGTATGAGGCGATGAATATTTTCTTTGGTGAATGTGGTTTCGAGATGTTGAAGTTGAACAGTCCCCGGTACTGAGGAGGACACATTTTAAATCTTTTTCGAAGAGAATTTTGTTCTCGAAATAGTACGGGTCATTGGCGCACAGATAATACATGGTTCACCTCCGTGGCTAACCGTCTTGTCACTTTTCCTCCCATTGCTATCAAACCACTTCCGCAGGGCTTAGTAATAACTACCATTCTTAACAAAAATCAAACCGGCATTTGTGGCATTCTGGTATCCCTTGGACACGGTCAGCTATGTCTTTATTTTCAATGAATGATGTTTCATTTTTTGGAACATGTGTATTATTTGTTATAATAAACAAACAGAAATTTATAAATATTTGTTCTTAATACGAGTACATAGTTCTGATATGTCTTTGGTAATCCGGATTCCCTGATATTCCGGATAGGGGCCGGTTTTAATTGATCCGGATTAGCGGGCCTCTACTGTATTTAAATAACTGACATTACATGTTTGCTTACATACCCATTGAGCCAGAAATGGACGTCATCGCTGAACAAAATTAGGCTCAAAAATGTCGGATTTTCTTGGAATTTTTCAAGAGCTCATAGAGCGAAGTGATGTCGCTTGGGACGGTGGCTTCAATTTTTGCACAAGCTGTATTATGTACGCTTCAAATTTAAGATATCGACATAAAATGCGCCAAGTCGTTCCATACATCAGTCTGAGTTTCTGCGAACGACGCCGAATCGACTCTCCACTGTCTTCGTGCACACTCTCAGCTACGGCTGCTATATTCTCTGCACTGCGTGCTGGATGTAGTCTATTCGGTCGAATATTATCCAATAATAAATACCGGGTCTCAAGATGGGTGATGGTGTTGCGAATAGTACGCTCAGAGACCTATTATGTTGACCATAAGTTTAGAGAAGCGCGCGAAACACATTCTTTGCAGAGTGCGAATTTTCGTAATAAAGTCTTTCCATGATGAAATGCCGAACAAAACTGAACAAAAATAACCTCTACTTGGATCACCCGTTATAACAATACAGTTATAAATTCAATACATTTAACACACATAAACATACAAATGTATGTACTTCCATATAAACAATAATTTTTTCAACACTTGATGATGTATCGTGATTTGTGAAGTGATAGAAAGAGTTTCACGAATATAAAATATATAAAATTGAAGCTAAGAGAAATAAATGAATGATTAATATCATCAAATACCATATGTACCTGAAGAAAGCATCTAATGTTGAACAAAAAAATAAATTAGCTCCGAAAACTTGACGTCTGTTTTTGTAAAAAGATTTTATTGCTTGCTTTTAAATGCAGTTTTCAGAGATCCTCTGAATTAAAACGTTGTTAAAACTGCCGAATCCTCAGTAGGGCCAATAGTCTGCAATTGACCAGATGTTCACCGTAAACAAATTTCAGAAAACCCAGAAAATTGGCAAACAGTCGTCCGAACCGAGAAGTTTCTAGGGTTGTGTAAATGACAATCAACTTTAATCGCTCCTGTACAAAGATATAAGAAAGTTGTAATCAATTTAATTTTCTTTAAAACTACGGAAATAATATTTTCAAATGCCAAGTGTAGCTAGGTCCTTCTCCGCCTGGTCTTTCCAGCGGAGAGAAGGTCTTTCTCTTCCTCTGCTTCCCTCGGCGGATACTACTTCAAGCTGGAGTGTTCTCTTCCATTCGAACGACATGACTTAGGCAGCATAGTCGCCGTCTCTTAATGACAGTGTCAATGGCATCGTACATCTCGTACAACTCATCGTTCCATCGAATGCGATATTCGTCGTGGCCAATTCGTAACGCCGACTCATCACATGTTTGTGTTAATGCTGGTTCCAATATAGACCAAATCATGTACGACTTCGAAGTTATGGCTGTCAACAGTGACGTTCCCCAGCGGGAATTTGCCCGCGGTAAAGTATGCCTGTCGTAAGAGGCGACTAAAATCCATATGCACTATGTCTTTCTTTCTGGGCTTGCCTTGAAATGTCAGCATAGTCTATGTCAGAAATAGTGCTACAATACTCACTCAGCTTGAAATGATATTATAGACTTTAAATGAAATTCCTAATAAAAAGACATTTGGAGTTCTAGCGACAAATGTCACCAGTCATTGAGATGTGGGCGCTCAACTGGTAGTAGCAAAAGCTACAAGGTCTTAACAGAGACTTTAAACTGCTACCACGGGGAGCAGTTAGTCCTTGGAGTATACTCCAATCTGCTCTTTGCGTTTGACCCTTTGTGGGTATTCGTGGTGGCTGTGGTTTAAACCTAAAGTCAGATAGGGTTGAAAAATTCAATCCAGTATGGAGTCACAACGCGGCCGGGTGCCGGACCCAAAGTACGGCAGAGGTTTTAGATAGGCCTCGTACCCGACACAAGGTGGAAAAGGTGTCCCTATCCACCTAGAACAATTGGAACCAAAAAATAAGTGCAAAATGCATTTATACTATGAGGCGCTGATCAACGCATTGTTTTGATCTATGTGCTTCGGTAGGTACTCACGTAAATCACAATGATTGTTGTCAACAGTGACGCGGGGGCCAAGTCGCGGATACAATTCGCTTCGCTTTTTTGTCCAACCAGGAAAAAGCAAAACTAATGGCGCGATTGTTATGGTTACAATCTTACAAAATTTAAAAAAGCAGCCAATCTCTCGATAGACAAATTCCAGCTAATTGTGGCTTTTTACACTGGAAATTCCAGGCGCAAGCAGGACCTATCCAATATGGTTGTAACCTCTTATGCAAACTGTCGGTTCTATAACATGGAGCCAAAAACTCCCGAGTACCTTGCCTCAATAGCTCCCAGCAGGATACAGCAATTTTTAATCAGTCTGTTTGCTCTATGTGATTTGTTGCGACAGGGAGGGCACAATAGACCTTAAGTCATGGTGCAAGCCGTTTCTATCTATATATCGATCCAAGTAACAAGTAAACCTGAAGAGTCTTTTGTGAGAAACTGTATCGCCAAATAGATGAAACACAAAAACTAACTTGATTGATATCGTTCAGTTTATATGACAGCTGCATGCTATAGTGGTCTGATATCGGCGGTTCGAACAAATGAGCAAAATCCTGAGGAGAAAATGACTAGTTCGCGTATATAGAGACAGACATGGCTATGTCCACTCAGTTCGTCATGCTAATCATTTATATCTAATCTATATATAATTTATAGGGTCTCCGACGTTGCCTTCTAGGTGTTACAAACCAACGCTGTTCAAGGTATAAACAGCTCAACCGAAGATTTAGCTAAGGCTTTCAAAAACATATTTTAAATTATTTAAATTTAACGATTAAAACGCCGACTATATGCGACCTGTATATACATATAACCGCAACAGTTTCCAAATTGGCAGCTAACTTGCAGTGGAGCCACAAAGAGAGTAACGAGTACAAAATGTCATTTGCCGCAAACGCTGAGAGAACATGGAGCAAAAATCACAAACATAGAGGTAATTTGAAAATTGTACCCCCCTTCCCACTACCCGCACACTGTTTCAAGCGATTTGCAGTTGATAAGCGAGAACTGCGCAATGCTTTACAAATAACAACAACAGCAAATACAAATTGTTGGCGCTCACAGCGTGGACTCCATGCCCACAGCATAAGCCACCACAAACAACAGCAGCGGTGACGCTCACTTACAGCTTGGAGCAACAACAACAATGCATACATTTAATAAGAGCACACGAAAGTGTTGTGGAAAATCCGAAAATGTTCGACGTGCGCACAGTAACGAGTGCTTTGTGTGGCGACTGGACGAGTTTAACGGCAAATGAAAACGAAAAATTGACAGTTGTGCCTGAAAAGCGAAACGTGAAACACGTCTGCTCAACGAAACGGAAATAATCGCAGTGAAATAATAAAATTTGTTGAGAAATTGTGAATTTTTGCTGTTACATATTAACCGTTGTGTGTGCGAAAACTTTGTAAATTGAAAACGAAAATAATTGTTGATGTTTAAAGAAAGCTGTCTTGAGTTGAAGTGACGTACGTGCCAACAACTAAAGTGTAAGTGCGCTGTGTTGTTGCCAAAAATATGTTTGGCTTGTAAATAGTTACATATGTGCGTATACATACTTATGTATATACACGTATGTAAGTCAAAGTGGGTGTGCAAGTGTCATTATCCTTACAACAATAACTGCAGTTGAAAAGGCGAGAAGCAACAAAAAACGCAAGTGCTTGTGTACGCACTTATAAGCCCATACATAAGTGTCATTAAAAGTTGAAAAAAATAACATAAAATACGAACAACAATTTTATAAAAACTACGCAGCTGCAATATTTTGCTACTTTTCTCTTTTTGTAACATGCGTTGTTGGGTTTAAAGTGCGAAATTCTACTTGTGGCATACTAATGTATGTGCATACATACATATATAGCAGGCATAAATTAAAGCTTATGTGCATACACAATACATATACTATGTACATATGTATGTACATACTTAAGTGTCATATTTCCTCTCTAAATATGCGATTTAAGTTTTTTTAATTTTCAAATTAAAAATATTTTTGTTTTCAATTGAAAAATAAAATATAATCGGGTCGGCTTTAGTATACCGTCTCAAAAAAAAAAAAAAAAATTCAATATTTTTTCTTTACGAAAATAATTATATTTCACTTAAAGTTTGTTTGTTGAATTTTTCAAAACAAAAATTATTTTATTTTCAATTATTAAAATATTTTGTTAA
Source organism: Bactrocera neohumeralis (assembly GCF_024586455.1). Lineage (NCBI taxonomy): Eukaryota > Metazoa > Arthropoda > Insecta > Diptera > Tephritidae > Bactrocera > Bactrocera neohumeralis. Next base: position 66,058,575 of record NC_065922.1, read on the forward strand.
AATTTTTAAAACAAAAATAATTTTATTTTATTTATGTTTTTTAATTTTTTTGTTAAAATTGCAGACACTGTACATACATATGTATGCATGTGACATATGTACATATGTAAATATATACTGTATGTACATACATACATACTTAAGTGCCATATTTCCGCTCAATAAATAAGCAATCCAAGTGTTCTTAAGCTTAAAACTAAAATATTTATAGTTTACTTTTTTAAATTTTTTTGAAGCAAAAATATTTTTATATTCACTTTGAAATCTTTTTGTAACAATTTTGTAAACTAAAATAAATTTAAAGTAGTTCTTAAATTTTTTTTGTCAAAGTTTGTTAGAAAAAACTTTTTTATTTTCATTTCTACATTTTTTTGTGAAAATATATTACATCAAAAATATTAATTTTTAAATTTTATATGTATGTATGTATATACATATGTATGTAGATACATATGTTTGTATATTTAGAATAAAAAATGCTTTCATTTTATTTTCTAATTTTTTTTGTTAAAATTTGTTAAAACAAAAACAAAAGTATTTTTCATACAAATTTTTAAAATACACTTATTAGTATCTTGTTTTATTTTATTTTTTTTAACGCAATAATTTTATTTATTTTAAAATTTTTTCTTTTCTTTAAACTTTTTTTGTTAAAATTTGTAAAAACGAAAAGAAATATTTTCAAAACAAATTTTTAAAACAAACTTATTGTTATCTTATTTTATTTTATATTTAAACACCTTTTTTCATTAATTTTTATTTTGTTTTTTTTTGTTTAATTTGTTAAAAAAAAAAATATTTTTATAAACAGTTTTATATATATTTAAAAGTGTTTAAAATTATAATTTTTATTTAAATTTTATTGAAATATCTTTTATTTCTTTTTAATATTTTAAAACACAAATATTTCTAAAATAAATTTTAAATAATTTTTATAACATATTTTTTATCTTTAATTTTAATTTTTTGGTTAAAATTTTTTATAAGCAAAATATTTTGATATTCATTTCCAAACTTTTTAAAACAAAATTAGTTATATTAAATATTTTATTCTTTTAGATACATTTTTTATTTTCATTCATATTTTTAATGAAAATATTAATATTGAAATTTTATTGTTACTTACAATGTACATATGTATGTATGTATATTTTGAATAAAAAGTATTTTTATTTTCTTTTGAAAACTTTTTGTCAAAATTTGTTAAAAAAATAAAAGTGTTTTTAATACAATTTTTTAAAACAAACTTACTTTAATCTTATTTTATTTCTAAACACAAATTTTTATTTATTTTTGTTACTTGTTTAAAACAAAAATATTTTTTTTATAATTTTTATATATACTTTTAATAAGAGTATTTAAAAAACTTGCTTTTAATTTAAATTTTTTTGAAATATTTTTTTATTTTTAAAATTTCTCATAATTTTTTGGTTATTTAAATTTTTCTGAAATATTTTTTTATTTTTAAATTTTTTAATAGTTTTTTGGTTATTTAAATTTTACTGAAATAGTTTAATATTTTTTATTTTTATTAAAACATTTAAATTGGTTTAAAATTTCTTGTATTTTCAGTTTTAATGTGTGTTTTTTGTTAATTTTTTTTAAATAAAATTAAGTTTATTTTAATTTTTCAAACTTTTTGCTAAAATTTTTTAGCACGAAAATACTTTTATTTTTATATATAATTTTATTAAAAATTTTTTTTGTAAACAAATATTTTTTTATGTTCATAGTTAATTAATTATTTTTTTTTTTTTTTGAAAACGAAAATATTTTTAATGCTTTAAATTTTCAGAAAGAAAAATATATAATATCATTACTAAATGTTTTTAGTAATCTTGATAAAATAAAAAGTACGTTTGTTTAAACTTTGAAATATTTTTTGTACTGCGCTCAGTTTACTACCTTGGATATCACGTTTTCATGTTTTTCTTACTTTTTTCTTAAATTTGCGCGTCTTCAAAATCGCCGGTCTTGTTTAATTTTTGCTGTTTGTTAAGTCAGTTGTGGGCATAGATTTATCACAGCAGATACTACTACTCAATATACGTCAGCAAGCGTAAATAAAAAATAAAAATAAATAAAAACACTCAAATAATAAAAAACAACAAAAAATACTATAACAACAAAGTCAACAAAAGCATCTGTGGCAAAAGTCAACAGCAATCAGTGCGTTCAGTGGGGTCAATGACGAGAGCGTCTCATTGAATTTGTGAACTGACAAAGTAAGTATATTAAATTTTAAATAAATTTATTACATAATAGCATGTAAATACTTCTATATATTGTAACGGTATTGTATATACTAAAAAATAGTTAATCAGTGTTTCTTCCTTGAAATTCTTTTTACTGAAATAACAAAATTGCAAGTTTTTCGGTCACGTTTTCCTCCCATTCACGTTTGTAATGTGCCGAGTTTCGCAAAAGCTTGTATCAATGTCATACTTAAATTATCTCGTAATACTTGTAGTAGACTATATTTCTAACATTTAGGAGTACATTTTTCATTTTGAGTTCAAGTTTTAATAGTTAGTTAATACCCCAAGCTTCGATGAATCAATCATTTCCAAACACTGGGCCCGGATCCGGCACCCAGCAATGCAGTCTATCTATACCAAATCATTCTAGTTAAATCTTTATGAAATACAAACACATCCTATTTATTACTTATGACATCCAGTAATGTTGGCGTTTTTATGAAAACAAAATAAATAAATGGACAGACAGATAGGTAGCACATATTTTTGAAGTGATAGATAATGTACAATCAAAAGAAGAAGATTCATTACTTTAAATAAAATTGAAGGAGCTTTGGTTAAAGCAAAACTCTGACTGTCCATTAGACTTAATTTAAAAATATACATACAATATACATATAATATACATTATATATATAAGTAATAAGTCAAAAAATTTAATTTTATGAGTTTTTGGCTCTCAATATTTATTCAACTTAAAAACTAATAGCTGAATAAAGTGCAGAAAGCCAATGTTGAAATTCCCTATCGAAATTTTTAGATATTTTGGCATTCAGCACATATTCAGCTTAAAAACTAGTAGCTGAATATAGCGCAGAAAGCAAAAGTTTGAAATTTATATTAAGCTTTTTGAATTTTTTGACATTCAGCACATATTCCGCTTAAAAACTAGTAGCTGAATATAGTGCAGAAAGCCAAAGTTGGAATTTGGTAACAAGATTATCAGATCTTTTATAAATTGTAGCTGAATAAAGTGCTGAAAGTGAAAGTTTGAACTTTATATTAAGTTTTTTGAATTTTTCGACATTCAGCACATATTAAGCTTAAAAATTAGTAGCTGAATACAGTGCAGAAAGCTAAAGTTGGAATTTCGTAGCAATATTATCAGATCTTTTATAAATTGTTGCTGAATAAGGTGCTGAAAGTGAAAGTTGTACTTTATTTTAAGTTTTTTGGACTTTTTGGACTTTTGACAACAAATATTCAGCCTAAAAACTAATAGCTGAATAAAGTGCAGAAAGCTTAAGTTGAAATTTACTAGCAAGATTATCGGAACTTTTGATACTCAGCAAATATTCAGCTTGAAAAATTGTAGCTGAGTAAAGGGCTGAAACTGAAAGTTTGAACTTGGTATTAAGATTTTCAGATGTTTTGGTATTAAGCACTTATTCAGCTTAAAAAAATTTAGTTGGGTAAAGTACTGAAAGTGAAAGTTTGAACTTCGTATTAAGATTTTCAGATGTTTTGATTTTCAGCACTTATTCAGCTCAAAAAATAGTAGCTGAATACAGTACTGGAAGCCAAAGTTGGATGTTTTGGCATTCAGAAGTTTGTCAGCTTAAAAAATAGTAGCTGAATAAAGTGCTTAAACTGAAAGTTTGAATTTCATATTAAGATTTTCAGTTGTTTTGGCATTCAGCATTTATTCAGCTTAAAATTAGTAGCTGAATAAAGTACTGGAAGCCAATGTTGAAATTCCGCATCAAAATTAGCAGACATTTTGTTATTCAGCTTAAAAATAATAGCTGAATAAAGGGCTGGAAGCCAAAGTAGTTATAGTTGCACTTACTCTGATTTGAGGCTTAGAGCTTATGAAATATATGAATGTACGGCATAATTATTCGGGAAGTTTTCAAAATCAGCTTGTAAAATGATGTAGTTCTGCTGACTGTTGACAAAAGAAGATAATGTGCTTTTGCAGATTTCTAAGGTACATACATACATATATTCAATTTGATATTTCATCGATAGTTTCAATACATATTTCAAAACAATTTTAAGTAGATGCTTTCCTACATTATATTTTTCTAAGAGAATAGCACCAGGTTATAGTTGTAGAGAATAAAACTAATAAGCCGACATATGAGATTTTTAAAAACAAAATTAATGCTTTCGAAATCCGAAAAGTTTATAGATTCATTTCGAATCCAACCATCGAATCGAAATTTATTGCATTTGTTTATATAGAACAGTGACAATATTTTTGGAACACTCTAATAATATATTTGGTTTCTCATGACAGCTGTAGAAAAAAAAATGATTATTTTCTTCGTATATATGTACATACATCTATATACAAATATAATAATGTATATACACATATATATGTATATATTGTTTGCGAAATGATCAGGGGGTTATCAATTAATTTAACCTCCTACTGCGAATATTATTATCAATTTCACATATGTTTGAATGTAATTAAGTCTTTGCAACAGCAAGAAAATAATATTATTTAGTAGTTATATTAAATATGAAGCTTTATGTTTTATATGGAAGCAAAAATTCTTGAAATTTGTTTACATAATGAAGAAAAAAACTTTACACTGTTTATTAATAATTGGTTTTATGATGTTTTTGCGAATATCAAATGACTAAAAACTTATCAAAAGTTCTTTATACAAGATAACTGTATTTATTTACTTGAAGTTTTTCATAAAAAAATATATTTTTTATTTACTGTTTATATGCAATAGGGTGTGTGTTCTCTTGGCAAATACCTAAGTATGCATATACTAGGTAGGAGCGCAGTCTTTAAACCTTGCTATCTCGTGCCATCGTTGTGTTCAAGCAATTTGGCCGGGTTTGTGATGGAGCTGTGCACTCACAGACTGAGTGTAGAAATGTTTCCTTACTCCCTACTGCATATTGATTCATATTGATGTATGCCACTTTTAACATATAGTATGTTCTCAAAACAATCAATGCTTTTTATGGCATCCTTAGATCTGTGCATACTTTTGCAGGACCTATTTATAAAGTTGTTAGTTCTTGTTTTGTCCAATATTGGCTATATCTATTTCGTTATCTTGCATTTGGTTGCATATTTCCAACTGCTCTGAGTTATTGTGTTCTGTGACCAAGAACCCAAACTATGGACAAGTGTACAACCAGTGAGCTTAAATGTTTCCCACCTTTGTAGATAATACTGGTATTAATTTCTGAGCACGACAAGTCTAGCAATACCACCTGACATATAGCCATCTGTGTATAAGGTAGCATTTGGTAGTTATTTATTAAATCTCCCCATGCTTTTTCTAGCTAGTATTTCCACTTGAATCAGCAAAAAAATAGGAGAACCCGAAATGGGTGGGTACGAAGAGCATGATAAGCCGGCCGACAGGTGTAATACTCGAAAATTCTAAGAAAAGATGCGGCTACTAACGGCAGTTTGCATGATCGGAGCATACTTTTTGTAGAACCCCTAGGGGTGATGTTGTAACTGTTGCACAGAGAATACTGAAATTATGGAGGGAACCCTTCTCCAGCTCTCTGAATGGTATTAAAAGCATAACAGCTGGAGATGGTGATCCCGATTTCTCAATCGTTGACGATGGCGAAGACGTTCTGCCGAGCTATTCAAATACGGTGGCGAAGAACTGATAAGAAGCATGCATCAGCTACTTTGTCGAATATGGTCGGACGAAAACATGCCCGACGATTGGAATTTAAGAGTGCTTTGCCTAATCCACAAAAAATTAAAATCCCACATTCTGCGCCAACTACCGTGGGATAAGCCTCCTCAACGTCGCATATAAGGTTCTATCGAGCGTACTGTATGAAAGATTAAAGCCCACCGTCAACAAACTGATTGGACCTTATCAGTGTGACTTTAGGCCTGGAAAATAACAACTGACCAGATATCAACCATTCACCAAATCTTAGAAAAGACTTGTAAAAAAAGATCGACACACAATACCTCTTTGTTGATTTCAAAAGAGCTGCAATTATGCCGCTATGAATTCGATATCCCCGCAAAACTAATACGGTTGTGTGAACTGACGTTGAGCAATGCTAAAAGCTCTGTCACGAACGGCAAGGGCCTCTCCAGCAACCATCAATAACACCAACAAAAACGTCAGACTCGAAATCCAACGCAGAATAACTCTTGTCGACAGGTGCTACTACGTACTAAATAATATGGCCCTTTACTCATTGGAAACGGCGAATACATCAGTCGATGGAACGATGAGCTGTACGAGATATACGACGACATTAACATAGTTCTGCGAATTGAGAGACAGCGGCTACGCCGGCTTGGTCATGTCGTACGAATGAATGAAAACACTGCAGATCTGATATATGAAATAAAATTGAATGTCTATTTATTTCTTATTTCTTTGAAATAATTTAAAGAACTTTTAAAGGAAAAATAAATTAGAAACCCTAAAATATAGTCCATTTGTAGTCACTTGGAAGAGTCAATATAATACTTGTTTAAGAACCATTTGTTAGGAAAAAGGAACTAGAAACTGTTTAGCCTTTTTTCGTCCACCCAGTCGACACTTATAATAAGTGAATTTGAGTTATTTAAAAAGATGCTTCATTGTTGTAAAAAGTAACTAGCAGCGGTCTAATTCAGCTTTCGCCAATTTGTGAAGAGTTTTCAGAAGACAACATTCAAACAAATTTACCCGACCATCTAAATATCAATATAATTTAATTACCGAACTTTGTACTGAAATACATACAATCGTTGGGAAGCAAGCAAAATATGATACTATAAACTGGTTCATTTACATTGCCACACATTTTAACACAAGCAGACAACAGCTTTAAATGCTAATATCCGGCATAATATTCTTCCCCAACATTTGAATGTGTATTTTAAGCGCAAGTGACACACCTTAAATCAATATCCCCCTGCATGGAGCAAGCCAAAGCCGGTTTCACACGAAGCCAATGAGTGCATAATTATGCGTTTACGCGTGCTGTTGGGTACAGTTATTGTACACGTGTCAATGCTGGCAGCGCATCCGACCCGCCGTTATCGTGCGATTTATCGATTTTAATTTCAACAAAGAATTTTTCAAACACTTTTATTTGTTTAAGTTGATAATTATGGCTCTCGCAGGAATATGGGCGTGTAGGGAAAGTTATTAAACATTGCATCTCAATACATGACTTGTATGCAAAGCCGGATGTACGTATACTCGTATATTATACGTTAGAGGTGTAGTTGGTTTAAAGTGGATCAGCATTTTCGGTACTTACATATACATATATATTCATATCATAAAAAAATTGAGGAAGTTCAGTTCACCTTGCATTAAATATCGCTCAATGACATGGTACAAACTTGAGCCAACGTATTCAGAGTTGCTGAAACTATCCTTCAGATATTGTCATTTAACATTAATAAATAGGAGGGTGGAGCCATGTGTAGAAGTTCACGCATGTGAGGAAAGTTCTCTGATCGCCATTCACTTGGGAGTGGCCAGAAACGATTCTTTCACACATGGCTCAAGCAGCTCACTACTTCCGGTCTTTGACCAAGTATCCTCTGGGTACCCTAAGAACATCTGTTCGAAGGCGAGCTAATGTGAGAAGGCGAAACATCCCCTACATAGGGTTGTGCGCTGGGTTTGGGACCCGCCACGTAAAAATCAGTACCAATGAAAAAGAAAAAACAGCCTCGGATGAGAGACCCCCCTTTTGATGACGACCATGGCAAACGAAATAAGGACTACGATTTATGGTCCTTTGCGCATTGGCCACGGGGAATATCGCATTCGATGGAACGATGAGCTGTACGAGATATTCGACGACATTGACATAGTTCAGCGAATTAAAAGACAGCGGCTACGCTGACTAGGACATGTCGTGTGAATAGACGAAAACACTCCAGCTCTGAAAGTATTCGACGCAATACCCGCCGTGGGAAGCAGAGAAATAGGAAGACCTCCACTCCGTTGGAAGGACCAAGAGGAGAAGGACCTGGCTTCGCTTGGAATATCCAATTGGCGCCACGTAGCGAAAAGAAGAAACGACTGGCGCGCTGTCGTTAACTCGGCTATAATCGCGTAAGCGGTGTCTACGCCAATTAAGAAGAAGAAGAAGAAATAGGTGATTGGTAGCGGTACGAAAACAAGCAATTTTGTGCCGAGAAAATGACGGGTTTTTATAGGGACTTAAACCCATTGTAATTACATCAATACTTTTCAGAGATATCTCGAGTGTATAACTATTGAAAACATGATACATATATATATAATGCTATTTTTGAACCCTTCTACTTCGACCTTTCAACTCTTAGATCAGTGCCAACGTTTTGGCATCATGTTTGCCTAGATGAGTGATTAGATAATACTATCTAAAGTGGTAGAATGATGTGGTATCCGTAGAATGTGTACACAGTTGGAGTCTCAGTTAATTAGATTTTCTCACCATGAAGAACTTCCGTGTGTAGTTATGGAACCTTTAGCTTCAGCTTAATGGCAGTATTATCCGAGCATTCCATGTCTATTTTCAAGTGACAGCGGATTGCAGTGTGATTAGCTCCGAAGCACAGTAGGTACCGACGATTATGACAGAGTAAAATATATGTAAATATCGCACCTCAGTTTTCTATACGCTTAACAGCTAAGAGAAAACCTCTTAGACGTAAAACACAGAGAGCTTCTTACTGTCTCAGCGGAAAGTTGATATCAGACTCAGAGAATCTGGGTTTCTAAAAGAACACGTGCCTGAACCCTTGGAAATCCTTACTTACTTTGACTCATACCGGATCGCTTGGATTATGGTGTCGACGAACCAAACTCTGGCGGCTCCTTTTTTGCCCATATACCGGTGAGGGAGTTGTGGGTGGGAAGAAGCCGTTGTACGAGAGGGGCAGTGAGTTTCTTTACGGATGGGTGAAAACTTGAGGTGAAGGTTGTTGGAGAGGTTAACTTTCAGGATCACTCTATCAACTCCAGCTTCAGACTTCTTGACTATTGCAGTGTCTTCCAGGCCGAGGTTGCAGTCATTAATGTAGCAGTAAATTTATACTTTCGAAGTCCAGCCTCCTTCAGAGAAGTGACCATTCACTCAGAGAGCAAAGCGACTATACCAGCCTTGAACTCATGGACAGTGCGCTCAGGTCTGGTCAAGAAGTGCCTAATCGCTATTAATAGCATCAAGTGTCTTTGTGATAAGACTGGTTTGGGTGCCAGCTCGCAGCGGAATTGCAGATCAGCTAGCAAGAAAAGGTACCATAGATTCACTATCGGTAAAATGGGAGCGGGTCGATGTTCCTGTATCCTTTTGTGTTCTATTACTAGATAGCTGGGTTTCGCAAAAGCTGGTCCAGCGCTGGGCCACCAACGGTACATGCGCTGTCGCAAAAGCTTTTGGCCGAAAATCGATCGCAAGGCATTTAGTGATCTCTTTGCACTCAGTTAGGCTAGCCTATTCTTCGTTGTGGGTCCTTTAACAGGTCATTGCCCTATTAGCATCCACGCCGTAAGGCTGGGAATCCTACCAGACGCCCTCTGCAGTAGCTATATGGAAGAAGGTGAGGTGGAAACAACTCAACACTTCCTTCTTGACTGTTCCCCTGCTGATGATGGAGATTAAACGCTTGTGCAAATTTGTATTGGCTACATAACCTAACCTAACCTACCCTAATAGCGCAAAGCTGCCATACAAACTGACTGATCAAAAACGAATTTTTGTATGAAAAACTTTTATATTATCACAAATTATCTTCACGACATTTTGCATAGATTATTTTCCAAAGCAGTGCTACAGCCTTCGTACTAAGTATTCAGATCGGGAAACTATAGCGTTTAGCTGCTAATAAAATCTATTCAAAATGTATCAAACTCAAGTGCTTGTATTGAAAGTTTTTTCATTTGACAAATGTCTTCAACAAATTTGGCATGAACTATTGTCTAATACACTGTTCGTGGAAATGGTTTAGATCGGACCACTATAGCATACCGCCGCTATTTCTACTGACAGATGAAGTTCAAGAAAATTATATTTGTATACCCTTAATGCTATAAAAATGCACTGTCTATTGTAATCAAATCCACTCAAGTTCAATCGAAACTCTACGTTAGTTATGAACGTGTGTCTCAAGTGATCAATTTTAAAGACTCTTGTAATCCGATCTGCCCTAATTAATTTAAAAAGAACCACAAATACATTATTGTCACGGTAGTTAGTGCTGCAGTAGATATTTCATTGTGTTGCGTGGCATTAATAGAAAATAAAAACCTGGTGTATGAAGAACATATTAGTATATTTGTATGCAAGTAAATATGTACATAGATTTATATATAATATATAGCGTACACATACGTACATACATTGCGGTTTGTCTGATTCTGCAGAGTGTGGCTTAGTTGGTTAATGCTGACATTTAGTGTCAGCTGTAAAGTCTTGAAGTGACACTTTCTAAGGTGTGCGCTTGGGTCATTTAATTACGTTAGTGTAGGGGTGTTATTATAGTCAATTAATTATATTTTATTTGTATTCTTCTAATTTTCGAAATATGTCATTAGTTAATTTTAGTTAATTTATTCATACGCCCTGGTGGACTTCAAAACTCTTAATATTACATTTGTTTTCCTGTATTATTTGTTTTCCATATATTATAATACCAAGCCACCGATATCAGCGTTGATTGTAACGCAAATTTCTTACAGAACAAGACAAAAACGTTAACCGAAGCTATAATTACCTTCACAAAAACAAAATATTCCATACAGACCTTTGATTTTTTGATCGATCAGTTTGTATGGGAGCTATATGCTACAGTGGTCTACTCTGATCACTTTCTTAGCATATTATATCGCTGCTTTGGACAAACCGTGCTGAGATATCTCGTCAAATAAAAAAGTTTCCCATACAAGGATATGATTTTGATTGGTCGGTTTGCATGGCAGCTATACGCCTTAGTGGTCCGATAACGACAAATGAGCAGGTTCTTGAGGAGAAAATAAATTGTGCAACATTTCAGATCAATACTCTAAAAACTGAGGGACTAAGCTCGAGTTTATACAGACGTAGAAAGAGTCATGAGTTAATCGAGCCAGTCACGATGATCATTTTATTTCTAAAAAGGACGTGTTTAAAATGCTGATCATACATATGTATATGTTCTATAGAATCTCCGATGCTTCCTTCTGGGTATTGCAAACTGCGTGGCAAGCTTAGTGGACCCTGCTCAGGGTATAATGACGACCTGGTCTCTAGTTTATATGATTACTTATATTTTTTGTTTTTAGTTGAGGTTGCAACTGGATTGCGCTTTTGATTTTGGTGACAGATTTTGTTTAAGATATAATTTTTTTCACCCTTCTGAACTATTTGGTAATTTTCCTGTAGAGATGAACTCTTTATACTCTATATAATATATGGCAAAGAATCTAACTATTATCAAGAACGTATCTTACGTAGAGTCTGGAATAAATGTATATAAAACACTTACAAATTCTATTGATTACCTTAAGATCTTAATTCATCTTTAGGTAGTACCTTGTTTACATTTTTTGCTATACTTGGCTTGTTCTGGAGCGTAAGCTTATAATAAATCCTCAACCTCTATTTTAATATTATCCGAGAAATTATCGACTCTATATATTTAAAATTGAAGAATAGAATCGATATTTCTGTGACAACCAGAGCTTATGAATTCTGTGTGTAAACACCAAGGCGTAAATGAGGTATATTAGTAAAGAACTCGCTAACAAACAGGGTTGCACTTCCGTAAGTGTTCAGAGGAAAAGCTCGTTATATCTCTATTTCCACTTTTGTTTTGTGATTTCGAAATTGATTGGTTTTTAGGTTAGAAAATGTGGTTATTTACTTATTTGTTAATACATATATTAATCTATCGCAGATATGTGGAGGGTTTTTGAAAAAAGTTATGTTAACTTAGAAAAAGTAAATTAGTATTTTTTGCAACTATTATTATACAGTTCAAAATATTAGTTTTCTTGTGCTTTAAAGCTTGTGGTTATTGTCAAGTTTCAGACCGAAAGTTATCTAACTCAGGATTTAGACACAGATAAGTCCAATGGATGAAAGAACCCACTTATTGCGGGCATCTATTGTCTATTAAAGGCGCTTGCAGCAATAATGTGGTAGAGCTTTTTGTAAACTTTTTTTAATAGAGCTTTTTGCAAGCTTTTTTATTACAATTTTCTGTAAAGCTTGTTAACTGAGTTTTTGACAATTTTGTAAATTAATATAATAAAACTCTTATTCATAAGAGAAACGTATTATATAATCCAGCATTTCCTTATGTAGTTTTGTGTAATTTAGGATTTAAATCCAGTTGAAAATTATCTTAAGAAAACGCTCAGTCATTGCGCATGTCTAATTACCAGCAATTATATGTATCGTCTCTTTTAAAAACAAAAAAGTTGAATGACAGTCCCATATACTTGTATAAGTAGACTTACTGTAATAATACGGGTATTTATATCTGTTTATACAAAAATAAAAGTTCTTATGTACATATAACGCTGACTTCATAACCTCACAACTGCATACGCGTAACACTATATTAATAGAATAAATTCATATCAGTTTTAAAATTAATGACCACTTTACATATACCATAAACGAACATGTGTCTAATTCAACCATAAAAATATATTAATACATACACACTTACTAACATTAGTAAGTGCATACCTTCTAGAATTAAGGAATATATGGACGTTAATTGAGACAGAAACAAATATACATATGTATGTATAAACAGTGCCATTTAATTTGTTTATTAAAACAAGTAAACTCACATGAGAGCTAAGAATACCGAAGGGAATATTTTTTTTTAGAGAGAAGGAACATTAAACCACTATATGTATGTATATAGATATGTGAAATTTTAGTTGATTTTTTAGCTTTTGAGTTTTGATAATATAAGTTCCATATTATATTAACTTATAAATAAAAAAGTTTCCATAGAAGAATTTAAATTTTTGATCGGTTTATGACAGTGGTCTGATTTGAATAATATATTTATTGATTGATCTTAATAAATAAAGCCGGCCTCGTGAAGATATCTCGTCAAATAAAAAATGTTACTTTACAAGAACTTGATTTTAATCGTTTAGTTCGTACGGCAGTTATATGTTGAAGTGGTCCGATATTGATGATTCCGACAAATGGGCAACTTCTCGAAAAGAAAAGGAAATGTGCAAATTTTCAGATTAATATCCCACAAACTGAGTGACCAGTTGTCATATATGCACACAAAAGGACATTAATTATTCGACTCAAACTAACTCGTCATGGATATATACATATATATATATTAGAGTGATTCAAAAAAATTTTTTTTTTTTTTTCGTTTGGTACTCGGAAAAATAGGTTCCTAGACACCTCTAAGAAAACCTCTCCAAACATGAATTTTTAATTGTAACGGGAAGGTCCTCCTACATACAGTTTTCTATTTTTTCATTATTATTATCAGATAGAAAAATTTATATTTCGCTAAATTTATAGGCTTTCTTAGAGGTGTCTAGGAACCTATTTTTCAGAGTACCAAACGAAAAAAAAAATTTTTTTTTGATCCACCTTAAAATGCACTGATGTTTGACGATGAATATCTCGTAAACGCTTAACTTAATCGAAAAATCATAAGAGACCATTTTTATAGAGCAGTAAATTTCCTACAAAACTATGGGTTTCATCATTCACAATCATTTTTTTTTCATTGAGTTATAAAATTCATAAGAAATAAAAAATTTTGCCAAAAATAATCAAACTTTAACTGTTAATATCTTTTAAACGTTTGGGTTTACGAAAAAATCATAATAGACCTTTTTTGTAGAGCATTCAATTTCCTACAAAATCTAAGGAACAAGATATTTTTTCAAGTAGTTGGAAGCGAGATATAAATTTTTCTATCTGATAATAAGAAAAAATATAAAACTGTATGTAGGAGGAACTTCCCGTTACAATTAAAAATTCATGTTTGGAGAGGTTTTCTTAGAGGTGTCTAGGAACCTATTTTTCCGAGTACCAAACGAAAAAACGAAAATTTTTTTTTTAATCACTCTAATATATATGTATTAGAGGGTTTCCGAAGTTTCCTGCTGGGTGTTACAATCTACGTAACAAATTTTATATGGAAAATTTTAAACTTATATTTACACTTAAGCATATTAAATTAATTTCAAACTGATGGATCCTGAATTAAAATATCCTCCGAACATGTAGTTTACTTAGCTCTAAAATTTCTTTGGTCAATTACATTCTACATATGTATGTATACCCGATGTTAACAAATCCTATGTACTATAACTAGACTAAAATCACCCTCGAAAGCTCCATCTAACATTCTCATACATGTGTCATATCCAGTCAAGGAGAGAGCGTGGATGGGGAACGATTCATTACTAGGCCGGAATTCTCGGGGAAGAAGATTATTTTCTTCAACAATTTGCTACAATCATCGGCACGCCCCGGTTTTCTCTTTACGCGGCTGATCATATTGAAGTATTATATTCTCGGTGCATTGTGGGATCAAATTCGAATCGTAGCAACATCTCATATTAGAGCAAAAGCTTTAATAACAGCATTGATCACACATCTCAAAAGTCTATAAATAGCTTTTGTGAATTGATAAACTGGTGGCTCTTAACTAGATATACGTAAATATACCGAGACTTCTGCAAAGTAGATTTCATTGTCTGGGGAACGCAAATCTTTAGGTAAAAGTTATTCATTATTATCCAAACCCTGTTGGAAACACGCTTAAAGCTTCGCAATTCTATATTTCGGTAAAAACAAAGCTATTGTAATAAGTAACAAAGAAATATGGAGAGTTTTAAATATTTATTAATTTTTAAATACATTTTTATGTATATTAATATAGTAATTTCGAAAAGTTTTGTGGGTTGGGGCTGAGTAGATAGTTTAATATTAAATTCGGGTTCGTTCGGCAAAGATGGTATAGGAAACGCTAAATTTTTTCTGGTCGACATCGATTGATCCACAGTTTCTTCTAATACTTAAAGGAAACAAAAAAGAAGCCATCAAATTCTTTCGAACGGACTCTCTTTAACATTTGTTTGACTATTTTCAAGCACCATATCCCTTCACTTAAAGACGTCGAAAGTCTTCCAAAACGAGGCATGTCTTCACCGATCTTTCGCCCGTCTTTGAAGGCTTTGTACCACTCGTAGGCTTGTGTTTTTGAAACAATGTAATCCTTCTCCAACACACGCAATGATTTCGCATACGAAATTTGGTTAGAAATACAAAAATTTGAGACAAATTCTTTGTTCGATATTTTTATTCATTGTAAAAATCGCAACGCACTACTGAGGTGTACTGATTGGTTGAAAATTGTCAATTTTGCATTAAAAAAACGACGATTTTTTTTTCAAAATTACGCCATTTTGTTAATTTTTGATATTTTTCAAAGATCGTAGGTCATTGTATAGGAAATCCTCGTATCTTTAAGTTGAATAAACTTTTCAAATTTTTTTGTTTCATCTAGTCATTCGGCCGGAATCATGCCAGGAGTTGGGGCACTTGTTTTTGGCACCTCCGAAGACAGCCCATAACTCCATTATTTTTCAACATTTTTGTAAAAAAAAAAATTTTAAATATAGGTGAAAATATACCTTATTACGTTCAAAGAAGTTCGAAATATTCAATTGCGTACTTTTTCTTATAAAAATTCACGAAAATCGCCTAATTTTTCATGCGTCACACTGGTATAGCCCCTTAAGCAGCTGCTGTAAACAAACTGGTTGACAGAACGCGCTCACATTGCGCAGAGTCTTTAAGGACAGTCCTACTAACTTAGCTAAACTTTTTGAAATATCATCTGGTGAATTCATTTACAATTTTTGGGTGCTTTATATTATAAACTTAGCTTAGCTTTTAGATGAAGTTGCATATTTCAGAAGCAACTTTACTCGCCTACAGAAAAATAGGTTTATTTTGAATACACTTTCTTCCTAAAATATTACTGAAATCTTAATGCTCACTTTGAACTGACATAAACGTTATATAAAACAGTTCTTCGTAGATTTCGCAACATTCGTTCTCCATGAAATAATAAAAATCGCGTAATTTGAATACAACCGGTATACGAAAATTATTGAAGCTCCACGAAGTTAGGGCTTTTTGTGGTAGTTGAGGATACAAAAAAAAGTTAGAAAGCTGGAAGAGCTCGAGTCTGAAAGCAGAAATGCTGCAAAGTTTTGAGGAACTTATTAATTAATAGAAATGAAAAAAGGTATAGCAGAAAATCAAAAAAAAAAAAAAAATTGGAAATCCTTTTAGTTCTAATTTCATTTTAAGTTACTGAAAGCTCTTAAGCTTCCCAAAAACTAGGCAAAAGTAATAAAACTTAGTAGTGATTTTAGCATTAAGCTTCCAATATTATTGTTAAATAATAATGCATTCATTAATGACATGATAATAGAATCCCTGACGATAAATACATTGTTTATAACATTTTATTGCTTGTCATCTTGGCTATGCGTGTAAACTTAACACGCAATTGTCTAGTAAATCGCTTTATTTATCGGTTTGTGTCTAATGTTTTTGTTGTATTTTAATTTTAGCACAATTTGATTGAAACCATTGATTATTCGATTAAAACCCAAACACGAAAATTAATAAAATATAAGGAAACCTTAGAAAGCATTTATTTTGAGCGAACAAGAGTGTTATATAATTTTAAACTCAAATTGGCATTAGACACCTCCTGCGTCAATATTTCTTCAACCATATGTTCAGAGTCTTAATGACCAGCAGTTAGACTTTTGGATTAGGTATGCAATTTTAGCGTTTCTGCAGATCAGTAAGTTTTCTATTAAGACCTCTAATATTTTGATAATAAATACGCAGCGAATTGTTGTTAATCAGTTGTTTGTATCAACGGATTTTCTCGACATTTTAGCAACAACTACAGTGCGTTTATCACGTTTATGCTCGAATTCACGCATAAAGACACCAGATGGCCAGAATGAGCTGTCAAGAACCAATGTAAAATTGTCAGCGGATATGTCGATCATAAAAGACGAAATATTCCTGTCGCATTGGAAGTAAAATTTTTGTATGTCTGTGCTGTCCCTTTTTAATTTTGATGAGATACGTAGGTTGCTATATATATTTCTGGCCAAATAATGTAAATAGGCATATTTATCAACGAAAATGGTTTTTTTTTATTTTTATTTTTTTTTATTTTTTTTTTTTTTTTTTTTTTTTTTTTTTTTTATTTTTTTTTTTTTGTCGATTGCTGTTTTGTTTCGGGCTCATACGCATAGATCCATGATTCGTCACCTGTGACGATCTTATAAACGTCTTTTGAAGCATCGCGAGCGTATTCTTTCAGCATTTCTTTACACCAATCCACACGAGCCTTTTTTTGAGCGATTGTCAAATTGTGCTGGATCCAACGAGAACAAATCGAGAACTTTTTACGGCCAGATGTTCATGCAATATCGAATGTATGCTGGTGGGAGAAATGCATAGGCATGCCTCTATTTGAAGGTATGTTACATGACGGTCTTGCATTATCAGTTGCATTATCGGCCATGATTGAATTCGTTGTAGCAGTTTTTCACAGTGCTATAGGATGGTGCTTCATAGCCATACAAAGATTTTAGTTCATCAATGCACCCTTGTCGTGATAATCCACGTCGAAATTTGTGAAAAATGATCGCACGAAAATGTTCACGAGTTAATTCCATTTTTTGGCCGAGATGAATTTTTTAATTCCCTGTAAATAAAACAATTCACGATTAAATGACAAAACGTTCTGAGTGAGGTTATGCTAAACATGTCAAACTTTCCAATGAAAATGTCAGATTACACCTGGCAACACTTAGTGTTGCCCTAGGCCAGAATATATATAGCAGCCCTCGTATAACACTTTATGACAACAACTGTGGTATCCGCAGCAAATGTTGAGATGAAAATTGACTTTTTTCGCGGTATTACAACTAAATTTTTATTACCAGACTTAGAGTTATTTGGAGGCGGATCCTGAAAAGTTTTTCTCTTACCATGTTCAGTTACAGCTTTCTCTGTATTCTGAGCAGACGACAACTTATTCCGCGTTTCTACATCACGTCTCTCCAAATCTGTTCCAGACGTAGTGAGATAAAAAAATGGTTACAGTTCGATTGTAAAACATGCTTCATTTTATTTGAAGAGGTAAAAAAACTCATAAGTTGTGAAATAGTACTACAATTTTTTGTGGAAAGAGCTGTAACTCTTCGGCTGGCTTTCTCAGGATCGGAACTTAGGTTTGCAGAAAAATATATACAATTGCTTTGATTCACAAAGTTCACATCTCTATATCCACCATCTTTTGAGGAGTTTAAAGTCTTCACTACTGTGTAATATCATCTACACGCAGTAGACACTTGTCGCAATCATTTAAAGAGCGGGTCTTAGTACCGATTGCTATTAATATCGCGAGTAAATTAAGTATTTACTATAGGCAGGTTTTTACTTTTCTTATCCAAAAAAGTTCAATAACTTGAAATGGTTGTGGGACTATCAGTTCCAAATTACACTTATATACATATGTTTCTAACTACAGGCAACGGAAAAATCTTGTGTTATGCTAAAAACACTCCACTTTCCATTAACTAAATACCCTAAGCTTTGTCGCAAATAGACGAGATCGAGACTATCACTTTTTGAAGACTTCGGAATCTCAATTTATAAGAGCAACTTGAACTTAAACTTAAATAATTTCAAAATAAAGTAGTAGTGCCAACATCCACTATTTAATTGGCAGACATGACAGCAGATTAGGAATACCATATAATAACTATTGTAGAAGCTGTTAGAAATAGAAGAAGTGGAGACTATAAAATATCTTCTATGCGAATGCAAAGCTTTGTATAGGAAAGGAATCTCAACTATAGGTCAAGGGTTTCTTGACGACGTTGCTGAGGTTGCACAGATAAAACTTCTTGCACTGATTAACTTCATAAAAAACACGGAGTGGTTCAGCCAGGTACCAATAGAGGGAGGGGATTTTAGTCCCAGTGATATCACAATGGGCTTTCTAAAGGCTTAGGCGCGTCGTCAGACAACCACACTACTTACCCACTTAACAATAAAGGAAGAGCTTTCGTAATTTGCTGAGTAATAACCAAAATGTTCAACGATAAGTTTACATAGCATGTCAGTGCTGCTTAGTAATTAGGCTCTGTGCGACAAAAATTATTCTAAAAGAGATTATTTTGTACTAATCAGTTGGTATTATCGATTTGATGAGACCTAATAGGCCTTAATTTTAATAAATTATTATTCTGTAAATAAATTTCTAATTTTATAAATTAAAGGTCTATCTAAGTACAACTACAACTATCCTTCTGGTTTGAGATATTAATGATTTCGGACTTCTTGCTCATCAGCAATGAAAGGCAAACGAATATTTTCACTTTAAGAAGCCTAGTTCAGTCAGTTCGAGTGTATTAAATTTGTTAATTGCTTAAATACTAGAAATTTGATCATTTCAGGCGTCGTAAGCTTCTTTATGCCAATGAAATCTGTTGCTTTCACTTTCAGCTCGTTAATTAAAATACTACCTTTAATTGACTAAATTAAAGTGCTATCTGAAAGCGTTAATTACTCAATTTCTTGTGTTGGGAATTTCGATAGTTTTTAGAATTCTCGAGTCTACTGAATCAAATATAAATGACTATTACGATGCGCCTATTTCTAATTGTTTAGTTCGATTATTTTTAAGACTTCTTCAGTTTCTCAAATCCAAAACCATAATTATTTTTTAGATTAGACAGTCCTTTAAGATCGTGTCTCCTCGCAAGTAAATAAAATTTGTAGTAGTGAAAAGCGGAGAAACCCGAAGGAATAAACAAGAATCGTTAAATATGAGAAGTGTTGCAAATTTTTGAATAAGTTAAATTTTTAAACTCAAAATTGTAACTAAAAATTTAAAATCTATTTTTCAATACAAGATGATTGGGTTAAGGAGTTACATAGATAAAAAACGTTAATAATTTTTTTCCTTGTATAAAATATTAAATATTTTTTTTAGAATTTTTTATTGTTACAAACATACACTTGGGGTACTCACAACCCGTCGTAAAGCATCGTAAAATCGTAAAATTATAAATTTTTACACTTGTTTTAAAAAATTGTTGTTGGATTTCATACAAAAATGACTTATAACTTTATGAGACTTGTGAAAACCCTAACTATTAACAAAGAAATTTTGAAATTTTTAGAACAAAATATTTTCAACTCGGCCATTGTGACGACATTTCCGGTGACGTCTCGGAAAAAAGAAGCGCCAGCGCTGGCAGGAATACTCCTTGCAGGATTCTGAAGTGAAAAAAACGTGTTCTAGTTCAAACCTTAACTTGGAAATTGGACCAAAGAAAAAAAAATTGAAAATTAGATTTTTGCCACACATAGTTTAAATAGTTGTATTCGAAAAAAATCTTCTTCCAAGCTTTAAAGAATTGAAAAAAAATTGAAAATTAGCCACACATAGTTTAAATAGTTGTATTCGAAAAAAAATCTTCTTCCAAGCCTTAAAGAATTGTATCTCAAAGACCTATGTAAAATTTTATGAAGATCAACCGACTTCAGAAACATAGTTTCGAGAAAAACGCGTTTAAAGACGGCCCACTTAGCCTAGCTAGTCTCGGGCGCACAAGTTCTCAAGGCTGTAGCACCGAAACTATTAATCGGGTCAACTTGAAAATTTAAGACAATATTCTAGAGGTGTTGTAGAACAATAAAAAAAATCGATTTTTTGAAACCGGTAAACCCATGCAACTCCTTAAAAATTGAAAATTTATTTTTTATTTTAATAATAAATTAATAAATACTTCTAACCAATAACTATAAATTAAAGTAATTAAATATAATTCAGAAAAAAATAAAAAAAAAAAACTGTGTTGCTATTTTATTAAAAATAATCTTTCCTTCTCAAAAGATTACCGAAATGGTCAAATCCGAAATACGAAAAAACATATATTCTATTTTTTTTTTAGTTTGGAAAAATTATATGTGACCTGGTCTACGGAAAGGGGGCTTAGGTGTCAAAAAAAGGAGAACAATTAATGAGATAACGAGAAACTGGCGATTATTTTTAACAGCTTTTCCCAGAAAAAACTAGTTTTCGCACACATATAATTCCCTAATTTTTTCAAAAGCGGACAAAAAATTAAGGTCATTTTAATATAATTTTTTTTGAAAAAATATTTATAAATTTCTGTTTTTTAGTTTGATTTTGTAATTTTTAATCCCAAAAGCGGACTAAAAATTAAATTATAAAAATTTTAATATAGATTTTTGGGGTTCCAATTAAAAAAATATATATTATAATGTTCCTTCAGTTATTTTTTGCGTTATTTGCAACTCTCCATAAAATACATACCATACATATGTACATATGTATACTCCGTAGAGCCGTCGACATTTGTAAAGGAAGGCTAGCCGCAAGAAATTCCAACTGTTGCTATGCCGTTAGTAAGAAAAATATATGTAAAATGGACATACATATACATATGTAAATAAATATGTATATGGATATGGATAAACAGTTATATTTTGTAATTATAACAGTAAACATGCAACCGCTATTGATTTTGTTGTTCACCAATCTGCATAATTGGACTAACAGAAATTACAATAAATAATTAGAGGGCGAAATAAATAATGTCAAGAAAAACAAACAACAATTTCTAAAACTGTAAAACTGTAATAAAAATGCAAGACACGGAATGAAACGGGAATTTATAGAGTACACAAACCATTACACACATAAGCGTGTTTGTGTGTGTGAGCGGAACTGAAACGAAAATTTGTTGACATAACCGTTATCTGTCACTGTGCATTCATTAAAACTGTAGTCATAAACGCGGGGTACATGCGCAGCAAAGGAAACTGGCACACATAAAGGACGAAAAGTCTGCATAAAAACAAACAACACACACACACACACACATGACTGAGCATAAATACATATTTGCCTGACGTTTGCAGTTTGAGAGCAACTGTGCTGACAGTTGAGAGTTTTGTTTTGCTGCTGCTACTCATGCCGGCGGTGAGAGTTTGCGAATGCTAAACAGTTTGTGGGAGATGTGAGTGTCATGTTGATGAGCTTGACAACTGACAGCCGAGAGTTGGCATGACATTTCAACGTGTGGTGAGTTGTTTGTGTGAAAAAAGTGAAATTAATAACAAACAAAGCAAGCAAAAAGGACTAGTGTCAAAAAGTATACATATATGTACAAATATTGCTTAAGCTGTCAGCGTGAAGACGACTGGCGGCCGCTTAAATGATAAAAGACAGCAGTCAGAAGGACGACAGTGTGGTCAGGCACAAGCCGATAACAACTGATGTGACAGCAACAATGAGACATTGATGAACGGCAAAAATGTGGCACATTGTGTGCGACAAAAAGGAAGTGCCGATAAGTATATATGCATACAATATAGGTATATACTATAAAAAATATATTTATGTATATGCATGTGGCTGTACGACCCACTGGCGACAACTGTCAATCGCTTGAGTCCTTTTCCGCTCATTACTTTGCCGAATGCCAATGTGAAACTTCGCATTTGTGTCACAAACATAGCAACAACAAAAATGAAACTGAAACCGAAATGGAATGAAATGGCATAAAAATAAGAGGAAAAGTAGGTAGAAGCAGCAGAGGAAAAAATGTACGACTGCAAATGCCGAGCATAGAAGCAACAACTTGTCGTCAGTAACGCTACGAATGCATGAATGAACGAGTTTCGCCGAAGCACGTTTCCACTTAACGGGAGCGCTGCAGCGCCACGAA